>NW_027675676.1:0-138181 GCF_965601325.2 Salmo salar
ACATCTATTCCCCTTTACATATTCCCTTTAAGATATATTCCCCTTTACATCTATTCCCCTTGACATCTATTCCCCTTGACGTCTATTGCCCTTTACATCTATTCCAAGCCTCTACATTTACTCCCCTGTTACATCTATTCCAAGCCGTTGCACCTATTCCCCTTGACATCTACACCCCTTTAAATCTATCCCCCTTCACATCAATCCCACTTTACATCTATTCACCTTTACATCTATTCCAATCCTTTACACCTATACCCCTCTACATCTATTCCCCTTTACATCTATCCCCTTTACACCTACATCTATTCCCCTTTACATCTATCCCCTATACATCTATTCCCCTTGACATCTATTCCCCTTTAAATATACTCCCTTTTACATATATTCCAAGTTACACCTATTCCCCTCTACATATATTCCCCTTTACATCTATTCACCTTTACATCTATTCCATGCCTTTGCAACTATACCCCTTTACATATATTCCCCTTTACATCTATTCCCTTTTACATCTATTTCCCTTGACATCTATTCCCCTTTACATCTATTCCCCTATATATCTATTCCCCTATACATCTATTCCCCTCTACATATATTCCAAGCATCTACATCTATTCCAAGCCTCTGCGCCTATTCCCCTTTTACATCTATTCCAAGCCTCTGCGCCTATTCCCCTTTTACATCTATTCCAAGCCTCTGCGCCTATTCCCCTCTACATCTATACCCCTTTACATCTATCCCCTTTACATCAACCCCACTTTACATCTATTCGAAGCCTTTATACCTATTACCCTCTACATCTATTCACCTTTACATCTATTCCCCTTTACATCTATTCCCCTTTACATCTATTACCCTCTACATCTATTCCAAGCCTCTACATCTATTCCCCCTTTAAATCTATTCCAAGCCTTGGCACCCATACCCCTCTCATCTATTCCCCTTTACATCTCTCCCCCTGTACATATATTCCCCTTTACATCTATTCCCCTCTATATCTACTCCCCTTTACATCTATTGCCCTCTACATCTCTTCCAAGCCTCTGCACCTGTTCCCCTTTACCTCTATCCCCTTTTACATCAACTCCACTTTACATTTACTCACCTTTAAATCTATTCCAAGCCTTTACACCTATTCCCTTAAACATATATTCCCCTTGACATCTATTGCCTTTTACATCTATTGCCCTCTACATACATTCCAAGCCTCTACATATATTCCCCTCTACATATATTCCCCTTTACACCTATTCCCCTATTCAAATATTCCCGTTACATCTATCCCCCTCTACAAATATTCCCCTTTACATCTATTGCCTTCTACATATATTCCAAGCGTCTACATCTATTCCCCTTTACATTTATTCCCCTTTACATCGATTCCCCTTTACATCTATTCCACTTTTTTGTATCTATTCCCCTTTACATCTATTCCCCTTTACATCTATTCCACTTTTTATCTATTCCCCTTTGCATCGATTCCCCTTTACATCTATTCCACTTTTTTGTATCTATTCCCCTTTACATATATTCCCCTTTGCATCTATTCCCCTTTACATCTATTCCCCTTTGCATCTATTCCCCTTTACATCTATTCCCCTTTGCATCTATCCCCCAGACAACCCCAGTAATCATTAGCAGGAGGTTACAGTATAGTGTATATATGTCACATCCTGACCAGTAAAGGGGTTAATTGTTACTGTAGTTTGGTCAGGACGTGGCAGGGGGTGTTTGTTTAATGTGTTTCGGGGTTTGTTGGGCAATGTTCTATGTTAGTCTATTTCTATGGCTGTGTCTAGTTTATCTATTTCTATGCTTAGTTTATTGGTTTGACCTTCAATTGGAGTCAGCTGTTCCTCGTTGCCTCTAATTGAAGGTCCTATTTAGTCGGGGTGTTTTTCCATGGGTTTTGTGGGTAGGTGTTCCGTGTGTAGCTGTGTGTCTCACAGGACTGGTTTTTTTCGTCGTCGTTGTTGTTTTGATTAAGTGTTTTGTTTCGTTTTCTTGTCATTAAATAAAAGAAGATGAGCGTACACATTCCCTCTGCGCCTTGGTCCCATCTTTACGACGAGCGTGACAGAAGCTGCTTCATTCATGTATTAGGCATTGTATTATGAGTTGTATAAGTCATGTATTAGCCATTGTGTTATGAGTTGTATAAGTCATGTATTAGGCATTGTGTTATGAGTTGTATAAGTCATGTATTAGGCATTGTATTATGAGTTGTATCAGTCATGTATTAGGCATTGTATTATGAGTTGTATAAGTCATGTATTAGGCATTGTATTATGAGTTGTATAAGTCATGTATTAGCCATTGTGTTATGAGTTGTATAAGTCATGTATTAGGCATTGTATTATGAGTTGTATAAGTGATGTATTAGCCATTGTGTTATGAGTTGTATAAGTCATGTATTAGCCATTGTGCTATGAGTTGTATAAGTCATGTATTAGCCATTGTATTATGAGTTGTATAAGTCATGTATTAGCCATTGTGTTATGAGTTGTATAAGTCATGTATTAGCCATTGTGTTATGAGTTGTATAAGTCATGTATTAGGCATTGTGTTATGAGTTGTATAAGTCATGTATTAGCCATTGTATTATGAGTTGTATAAGTCATGTATTAGGCATTGTGCTATGAGTTGTATAAGTCATGTATTAGCCATTGTATTATGAGTTGTATAAGTCATGTATTAGGCATTGTATTATGAGTTGTATAAGTCATGTATTAGCCATTGTGCTATGAGTTGTATAAGTCATGTATTAGCCATTGTGCTATGAGTTGTATAAGTCATGTATTAGCCATTGTGCTATGAGTTGTATAAGTCATGTATTAGCCATTATGTTATGAGTTGTATAAGTCATGTATTAGCCATTGTGCTATGAGTTGTATAAGTCATGTATTAGCCATTGTGCTATGAGTTGTATAAGTCATGTATTAGCCATTGTATTATGGAAACCTCACTGAATTACTCTATTTTGGGGAGTAATAAGGACATTTGTGGTCCCGTGTGGCTCAGTTGGTAGAGCGTGGTGTTCCCTGTAGCTCAGTTGGTAGAGCGTGGTGTTCCCTGTGGCTCAGTTGGTAGAGCGTGGTGTTCCCTGTAGCTCAGTTGGTAGAGCGTGGTGTTCCCTGTAGCTCAGTTGGTAGAGCGTGGTGTTCCCTGTAGCTCAGTTGGTAGAGCATGGTGTTCCCTGTAGCTCAGTTGGTAGAGCACGGTGTTCCCTGTAGCTCAGTTGGTAGAGCATGGTGTTCCCTGTAGCTCAGTTGGTAGAGCACGGTGTTCCCTGTAGCTCAGTTGGTAGAGCGTGGTGTTCCCTTTAGCTCAGTTGGTAGAGCGTGGTGTTCCCTGTAGCTCAGTTGGTAGAGCGTGGTGTTCCCTGTGGCTCAGTTGGTAGAGCATGGTGTTCCCTGTAGCTCAGTTGGTAGAGCACGGTGTTCCCTGTAGCTCAGTTGGTAGAGCATGGTGTTCCCTGTAGCTCAGTTGGTAGAGCATGGTGTTCCCTGTAGCTCAGTTGGTAGAGCATGGTGTTCCCTGTAACTCAGTTGGTAGAGCGCGGTGTTCCCTGTAGCTCAGTTGGTAGAGCGTGGTGTTCCCTGTAGCTCAGTTGGTAGAGCATGGTGTTCCCTGTAGCTCAGTTGGTAGAGCATGGTGTTCCCTGTGGCTCAGTTGGTAGAGCATGGTGTTCCCTGTAGATCAGTTGGTAGAGCATGGTGTTCCCTGTAGCTCAGTTGGTAGAGCATGGTGTTCCCTGTAGCTCAGTTGGTAGAGCACGGTGTTCCCTGTAGCTCAGTTGGTAGAGCATGGTGTTCCCTGTAGCTCAGTTGGTAGAGCATGGTGTTCCCTGTAGCTCAGTTGGTAGAGCATGGTGTTCCCTGTAACTCAGTTGGTAGAGCGCGGTGTTCCCTGTAGCTCAGTTGGTAGAGCGTGGTGTTCCCTGTAGCTCAGTTGGTAGAGCATGGTGTTCCCTGTAGCTCAGTTGGTAGAGCATGGTGTTCCCTGTGGCTCAGTTGGTAGAGCATGGTGTTCCCTGTAGATCAGTTGGTAGAGCATGGTGTTCCCTGTAGCTCAGTTGGTAGAGCATGGTGTTCCCTGTAGCTCAGTTGGTAGAGCACGGTGTTCCCTGTAGCTCAGTTTGTAGAGCATGGTGTTCCCTGTAGATCAGTTGGTAGAGCATGGTGTTCCCTGTAGCTCAGTTGGTAGAGCACGGTGTTCCCTGTAGCTCAGTTGGTAGAGCACGGTGTTCCCTGTAGCTCAGTTGGTAGAGCATGGTGTTCCCTGTAGCTCAGTTGGTAGAGCGTGGTGTTCCCTGTAGCTCAGTTGGTAGAGCGTGGTGTTCCCTGTAGCTCAGTTGGTAGAGCGTGGTGTTCCCTGTAGCTCAGTTGGTAGAGCATGGTGTTCCCTGTAGCTCAGTTGGTAGAGCGTGGTGTTCCCTGTAGCTCAGTTGGTAGAGCATGGTGTTCCCTGTAGCTCAGTTGGTAGAGCATGGTGTTCCCTGTAGCTCAGTTGGTAGAGCATGGTGTTTGCAATGCCAGGGTTGTGGGTTTGATTCCCACGGGGGACCAGTACGGAGAAAAAATGTATGAAATGTATGAAAATGTATGCATTCACTACTGTAAGTCGCTCTGGATGAGAGCGTCTGCTAAATTACTAAAAAGTAAAATTTGTCTTTGTTTGATTCCAGATGATGCTGTTAAAACAAGACTTACAAAACGACTGTTACTCTGTGGAATAAAGTTTAAGTTTCCGTGAAGAGTTTGTCATTTTCATGTATAACACTTGTGTCTCGTTCTGTTTCTGACAGTAATTGATAACGGAGTCGGTGTGTGGAAATATGTTTCAATCAAATCTGGATGGAAACTTAACTCATTTAAATATCTTTGTTTATTCAACAGCAAAGCAAAAATAATACACATTTTCAAACTGGGATTTTCTACATTCGTACATTATTATCTTTCTACATTCATTATTATCAGTCGAATTTAAAAACTAATTCAGAATGGAGATCCTTCATCAGGGTTTCTATAATCCAAGTTGTCCTGCAGATATAAAGTAGTGAATGATGGACCAGATGTTACCAGTTAATAAGGCTGGTGGACCAGATGTTACCAGTTAATAAGGCTGGTGGACCAGATGTTACCAGTTAATAAGGCTGGTGGACCGGATGTTACCAGTTAATAAGGCCGGTGGACCAGATATTACCAGTTAATAAGGCTGGTGGACCGGATGTTACCTGTTAATAAGGCTGGTGGACCAGATGGTACCAGTTAATAAGGCCGGTGGACCAGATGTTACCAGTTAATAAGGCTGGTGGACCAGATGTTACCAGTTAATAAGGCTGGTGGACCAGATGTTACCAGTTAATAAGGCCGGTGGACCAGATGTTACCAGTTAATAAGGCTGGTGGACTAGATGTTACCAGTTAATAAGGCTGGTGGACTAGATGTTACCAGTTAATAAGGCTGGTGGACCAGATGTTACCAGTTAATAAGGCTGGTGGACCAGATGTTACCAGTTAATAAGGCTGGTGGACCAGATGTTACCAGTTAATAAGGCTGGTGGACCAGATGTTACCAGTTAATAGGCTGGTGGACCAGATGTTACCAGTTAATAAGGCCGGTGGACCAGATGTTACCAGTTAATAAGGCCGGTGGACCAGATGTTACCAGTTAATAAGGCCGGTGGACCAGATGTTACCAGTTAATAAGTCCGGTGGACCAGATGTTACCAGTTAATAAGGCTGGTGGACCAGATGTTACCAGTTAATAAGGCTGGTGGACCAGATGTTACCAGTTAATAAGGCTGGTGGACCAGATGTTACCAGTTAATAAGGCTGGTGGACCAGATGTTACCAGTTAATAAGGCCGGTGGACCAGATGTTACCAGTTAATAAGGCTGGTGGACCAGATGTTACCAGTTAATAAGGCCGGTGGACCAGATGTTACCAGTTAATAAGGCCGGTGGACCAGATGTTACCAGTTAATAAGGCGGGTGGACCAGATGTTACCAGTTAATAAGGCCGGTGGACCAGATGTTACCAGTTAATAAGGCTGGTGGACCAGATGTTACCAGTTAATAAGGCCGGTGGACCAGATGTTACCAGTTAATAAGGCCGGTGGACCAGATGTTACCAGTTAATAAGGCCGGTGGACCAGATGTTACCAGTTAATAAGGCCGGTGGACTAGATGTTACCAGTTAATAAGGCCGGTGGACTAGATGTTACCAGTTAATAAGGCCGGTGGACCAGATGTTACCAGTTAATAAGGCCGGTGGACCAGATGTTACCAGTTAATAAGGCCGGTGGACCAGATGTTACCAGTTAATAAGGCCGGTGGACCAGATGTTACCAGTTAATAAGGCCGGTGGACCAGATGTTACCAGTTAATAAGGCCGGTGGACCAGATGTTACCAGTTAATAAGGCCGGTGGACCAGATGTTACCAGTTAATAAGGCCGGTGGGCCAGATGTTACCAGTTAATAAGGCCGGTGGGCCAGATGTTACCAGCTAATAAGGCCGGTGGACCAGATGTTACCAGTTAATAAGGCCGGTGGACCAGATGTTACCAGTTAATAAGGCCGGTGGACCAGATGTTACCAGTTAATAAGGCCGGTGGACCAGATGTTACCAGTTAATAAGGCCGGTGGACCAGATGTTACCAGTTAATAAGGCCGGTGGACCAGATGTTACCAGTTAATAAGGCCGGTGGACCAGATGTTACCAGTTAATAAGGCCGGTGGACCAGATGTTACCAGTTAATAAGGCCGGTGGACCAGATGTTACCAGTTAATAAGGCCGGTGGACCAGATGTTACCAGTTAATAAGGCTGGTGGACCAGATGTTACCAGTTAATAAGGCTGGTGGACCAGATGTTACCAGTTAATAAGGCTGGTGGACCAGATGTTACCAGTTAATAAGGCTGGTGGACCAGATGTTACCAGTTAATAAGGCTGGTGGACCAGATGTTACCAGTTAATAAGGCTGGTGGACCAGATGTTACCAGTTAATAAGGCTGGTGGACCAGATGTTACCAGTTAATAAGACTGGTGGACCATTACTCTAATATCGTCTGCTTCTGTCAGACGAAGGCAGTTCAGAATTAACACATCAAAAACCTATTAAACGCTACGACAATCATTTAAAAAACAGACATTTATACAGACGGCGGTGGTGATTATTCAAAACGCTGTTATTCGCGACGTGTATAATAACGGGTATCGTCGTACAACTTAATTTCCCTCCAATACTTGCGTGTCACTAAAATAACCTCCATTTTGCCAGTGTTTTATCGGCTATCGTTGTGTCAGGTTGGAAGAATGCATCAGCCATTCTATCAGATCAACAGGAAATGAACACACATGGTATAATGCCATGAGTGAAGGGAAGCGGATTTGCTTCGCTCTGCTCACAGGCTGAATGGAAATGTCCTCCCAGAACTAAGAGCGAAAAGAGAAATGTTTTCTTATCACCTGTGACTGTATTTATTACCTTTACCTCAGCCATGCTGACAGAGAAATTACAAAAAAGGATGATTTAGTGTCTAAAAAAAATTATAATTGGAGGAAATATTCTATAACGTTGTCATGTT
The DNA here is from genome assembly GCF_965601325.2 of Salmo salar. NCBI lineage: Eukaryota > Metazoa > Chordata > Actinopteri > Salmoniformes > Salmonidae > Salmo > Salmo salar. Next base: position 7,594 of record NW_027675676.1, read on the forward strand.
ACAGCGAAGTCAAAGCAAACAATCTGTATTAGTCGCCTGATCATTTGACAGCTGACCAACTCCCTTCCTTTTGCCTGGCTTTTTCTAATGTAATACTGATACAGTGAGAGGGGGAAAAAGTATTTGATCCCCTGCTGATTTTGTACGTTTGCCCACTGACAAAGAAATGATCAGTCTATAATTTTAATGGTAGGTTTATTTGAACAGTGAGAGGCAGAATAACAACAACAAAAAATCCAGAAAAACACATGTCAAAAATGTTATATAATGATTTGCATTTTAATGAGGGGAAATAAGTATTTGACCCCTCTGCAAAACATGACTTAGTACTTGGTGGCAAAACCCTTGTTGGCAATCACAGAGGTCAGACGTTTCTTGTAGTTGGCCACCAGGTTTGCAAACATCTCAGGAGGGATTTTGTCCCACTCCTCTTTGCAGATCTTCTCCAAGTCATTAAGGTTTCGAGGCTGACGTTTGGCAACTCGAACCTTCAGCTCCCTCCACAGATTTTCTATGGTATTAAGGTCTGGAGACTGGCTAGGCCACTCCAGGACCTTAATGTGCTTCTTCTTGAGCCACTCCTTTGTTGCCTTGGCCGTGTGTTTTGGGTCATTGTCATGCTGGAATACCCATCCATGACCCATTTTCAATGCCCTGGCTGAGGGAAGGAGGTTCTCACCCAAGATTTGACGGTACATGGCCCCGTCCGTTGTCCCTTTGATGCGGTGAAGTTGTCCTGTCCCCTTAGCAGAAACCCCCCCCCCCAAAGCAAAATGTTTCCACCTTCATGTTTGACGGTGGGGATGGTGTTCTTGGGGTCATAGGCAGCATTCCTCCTCCACCAAACACGGCAAGTTGAGCTGATGCCAAAGAGCTCCATTTTGGTCTCATCTGACCACAACACTTTCACCCAGTTGTCCTCTGATTTATTCAGATGTTCATTGGCAAACTTCAGACGGGCATGTCTATGTGCTTTCTTGAGCAGGGGGACCTTGCGGGCGCTGCAGGCTTTCAGTCCTTCACGGCGTAGTGTGTTACCAATTGTTTTCTTGGTGACTATGGTCCCAGCTGTCTTGAGATCATTGACAAGATCCTCCCGTGTAGTTCTGGGCTGATTCCTCACCGTTCTCATGATCATTGCAACTCCTCGAGGTGAGATCTTGCATGGAGCCCCAGGCCGAGGGAGAATGACAGTTCTTTTGTGTTTCTTCCATTTGTGAATAATCACACCAACTGTTGTCACCTTCTCACCAAGCTGCTTGGCGATGGTCTTGTAGCCCATTCCAGCCTTGTGTAAGTCTACAATCTTGTCCCTGACATCCTTGGAGAGGTCTTTGGTATTGGCCATGGTGGAGAGTTTGGAATCTGATTGATTGCTTCTGTGGACAGGTGTCTTTTTTACACGTAACAAGCTGCGGTTAGGAGCACTCCCTTTAAGAGTGTGCTCCTAATCTCAGCTCGTTACCTGTATAAAAGACACCTGGGAGCCAGAAATCTTTCTGATTGAGAGGGGGTCAAATACTTATTTCCCTCATTAAAATGCAAATCAATTTATAACATTTTTGACATGCGTTTTTCTGGATTTTTTTGTTGTTATTCTGTCTCTCACTGTTCAAATAAACCTACCATTAAAATTATAGACCGATCCTTTATTTGTCAGTGGGCAAACGTACAAAATCAGCAGGGAATCAAAATTTTTTTTCCCCCTCACAGTATAAGGCTGAACTACATATTACCTTCATAAATGTTCACCTGTGTTACCATATAAAACCACAGGTCTACTGCGGGCGCTAAACAGAGTTAATTAAAACGTCCCCAGCACAGAGGACACACAGTGGACAGATAAAGAGAACACTTCCTCTCAACAAGATGCTTCATCTACCGTAGGGGACGACTACATGTCATAATGTTTTAGTTGTTACCGTAGGGGACGACTACATGTCATAATGTTTTAGTTGTTACCGTAGGGGACGACTACATGTCATAATGTTTTAGTTGTTACTGTAGGGGACGACTACATGTCATAATGTTTTAGTTGTTACCGTAGGGGACGACTACATGTCATAATGTTTTAGTTGTTACTGTAGGGGACGACTACATGTCATAATGTTTTAGTTGTTACCGTAGGGGACGACTACATGTCATAATGTTTTAGTTGTTACCGTAGGGGACGACTACATGTCATAATGTTTTAGTTGTTACTGTAGGGGACGACTACATGTCATAATGTTTTAGTTGTTACTGTAGGGGACGACTACATGTCATAATGTTTTAGTTGTTACTGTAGGGGACGACTACATGTCATAATGTTTTAGTTGTTACTGTAGGGGACGACTACATGTCATAATGTTTTAGTTGTTACTGTAGGGGACGACTACATGTCATAATGTTTTAGTTGTTACTGTAGGGGACGACTACATGTCATAATGTTTTAGTTGTTACTGTAGGGGACGACTACATGTCATAATGTTTTAGTTGTTACTGTAGGGGACGACTACATGTCATAATGTTTTAGTTGTTACTGTAGGGGACGACTACATGTCATAATGTTTTAGTTGTTACTGTAGGGGACGACTACATGTCATAATGTTTTAGTTGTTACCGTAGGGGACGACTACATGTTATAATGTTTTAGTTGTTACTGTAGGGGACGACTACATGTCATAATGTTTTAGTTGTTACCGTAGGGGACGACTACATGTCATAATGTTTTAGTTGTTACTGTAGGGGACGACTACATGTCATAATGTTTTAGTTGTTACTGTAGGGGACGACTACATGTCATAATGTTTTAGTTGTTACCGTAGGGGACGACTACATGTCATAATGTTTTAGTTGTTACCGTAGGGGACGACTACATGTCATAATGTTTTAGTTGTTACTGTAGGGGACGACTACATGTCGTAATGTTTTAGTTGTTACCGTAGGGGACGACTACATGTCATAATGTTTTCGTTGTTACTGTAGGGGACGACTACATGTCATAATGTTTTAGTTGTTACCGTAGGGGAAGACTACATGTCATAATGTTTTAGTTGTTACCGTAGGGGACGACTACATGTCGTAATGTTTTAGTTGTTACTGTAGGGGACGACTACATGTCATAATGTTTTAGTTGTTACTGTAGGGGACGACTACATGTCATAATGTTTTAGTTGTTACTGTAGGGGACGACTACATGTCATAATGTTTTAGTTGTTACCGTAGGGGACGACTACATGTCATAATGTTTTAGTTGTTACCGTAGGGGACGACTACATGTCATAATGTTTTAGTTGTTACCGTAGGGGACGACTACATGTCATAATGTTTTAGTTGTTACCGTAGGGGACGACTACATGTCATAATGTTTTAGTTGTTACCGTAGGGGACGACTACATGTCATAATGTTTTAGTTGTTACCGTAGGGGACGACTACATGTCATAATGTTTTAGTTGTTACTGTAGGGGACGACTACATGTCATAATGTTTTAGTTGTTACCGTAGGGGACGACTACATGTCATAATGTTTTAGTTGTTACCGTAGGGGACGACTACATGTCATAATGTTTTAGTTGTTACTGTAGGGGACGACTACATGTCATAATGTTTTAGTTGTTACTGTAGGGGACGACTACATGTCATAATGTTTTAGTTGTTACCGTAGGGGACGACTACATGTCATAATGTTTTAGTTGTTACCGTAGGGGACGACTACATGTCATAATGTTTTAGTTGTTACTGTAGGGGACGACTACATGTCATAATGTTTTAGTTGTTACCGTAGGGGACGACTACATGTCATAATGTTTTAGTTGTTACTGTAGGGGACGACTACATGTCATAATGTTTTAGTTGTTACCGTAGGGGACGACTACATGTCATAATGTTTTAGTTGTTACTGTAGGGGACGACTACATGTCATAATGTTTTAGTTGTTACCGTAGGGGACGACTACATGTCATAATGTTTTAGTTGTTACTGTAGGGGACGACTACATGTCATAATGTTTTAGTTGTTACCGTAGGGGACGACTACATGTCATAACGTGACAGGAATGTTTTAGTTGACATTGAAGGCGGCTTGTTGTAGAGAAATTAACATTTTGTTCAGTGTATTAACACACCATTTCATTTAAATTCTCAAATTTTGCGACTTGCGTTTATCTCCTATTGGACTGACCTGAGAGACAGAGCTAAATCTGTCCAATCCGGTTTTAAAGACGAACTCTCAATTACCCACAAGGATTCTTCACGTTGACAACCTCTCTGTCTCTCCTACACGAAAACCCTCACTGCTCTGTCAACTCTCTAAAAGAGTCATGATACCCTCGCTGCTCTGTCAACTCTCTAAAAGAGTCATGATACCCTCACACAGATTATAAAAACCGTCGTGGAGCCGGGAGGTCTTTTGTAGGAGCATTGTTTGATGTTTGGTCATCAGGAAGAGGAGCTCCTTCTGAGTATTAATATACTCCATAATAAAGATTAGCGTGTGAAAGGAAGAAAGGGACAACAGCAATAAGAGGAACAATGGGTCAGGATGGCAGGTCTTTAACAGCCAGGAGAGGAAGGGATGGTTTACAGCTTCGTCTTCAACATCATCGTACCATTTCCAGGGTCGGGAGATGATCCTGGCTTTTCAGACACGACTGATTCATTGTATTTCACAGAGCTTTTGAGCGCAGTTTAGAGAACAGAGATTTTAACACTCCAATTAGTCAATGTCTCTCTCTCTCAGGTGTTTCGATCTCAAGGTGAAACTTTAAGCTACTGTGACGAACCTGCCCCATGACCAACCTGCCCCATGTCCAACCTGCCCCATGTCCAACCTGCCCCATGTCCAACCTGCCCCATGTCCAATCTGCCCCATGTCCAACCTGCCCCATGTCCAACCTGCCCCATGTCCAACCTGCCCCATGACCAACCTGCCCCAGGGGGGAGAAACCATGACCAACCTGCCCCATGTCCAACCTGCCCCATGACCAACCTGCCCCATGACCAACCTGCCCCAGGGGGGAGAAACCATGACCAACCTGCCCCATGTCCAACCTGCCCCATGACCAACCTGCCCCATGACCAACCTGCCCCAGGGGGGAGAAACCATGACCAACCTGCCCCATGTCAAACCTGCCCCATGTCCAACCTGCCCCATGTCCAACCTGCCCCAGGGGGGGGGAACCATGACCAACCTGCCCCAGGGGGGAGAAACCATGACCAATCTGCCCCAGGGGGGAAAAACCATGACCAACCTGCCCCATGACCAACCTGCCCCATGACCAACCTGCCCCAGGGGGGAGAAACCATGACCAATCTGCCCCAGGGGGGAGAAACCATGTCCAACCTGCCCCATGACCAATCTGCCCCATGTCCAACCTGCCCCAGGGGGGGGAAACCATGACCAATCTGCCCCAGGGGGGAGAAACCATGTCCAACCTGCCCCATGTCCAACCTGCCCCATGACCAACCTGCCCCATGACCAACCTGCCCCAGGGGGGGGAAACCATGACCAATCTGCCCCTGTAGAGGCAGGGTTAACTATTAAAGGCCCAGCGCTGCAGACGGCTCTATATCAGTCCACTAATACAGGACTATTAAAGGCCCGGCACTGCAGACGGCTCTATATCAGTCCCCTAATACAGGACTATTAAAGGCCCGGCTCTGCAGACGGCTCTATATCAGTCCCCTAATACAGGACTATTAAAGGCCCAGCGCTGCAGACGGCTCTATATCAGTCCACTAATACAGGACTATTAAAGGCCCGGCACTGCAGACGGCTCTATATCAGTCCCCTAATACAGGACTATTAAAGGCCCTGCGCTGCAGACGGCTCTATATCAGTCCACTAATACAGGACTATTAAAGGCCCGGCACTGCAGACGGCTCTATATCAGTCCCCTAATACAGGACTATTAAAGGCCCGGAACTGCAGACGGCTCTATATCAGTCCACTAATACAGGACTATTAAAGGCCCGGCGCTGCAGACGGCTCTATATCAGTCCACTAATACAGGACTATTAAAGGCCCGGCGCTGCAGACGGCTCTATATCAGTCCACTAATACAGGACTATTAAAGGCCCGGCACTGCAGACGGCTCTATATCAGTCCCCTAATAGAGGACTATTAAAGGCCCGGCACTGCAGACGGCTCTATATCAGTCCACTAATACAGGACTATTAAAGGCCCAGCATGCAGACGGCTCTATAACAGTCCACTAATACAGGACTATTAAAGGCCCAGCGCTGCAGACGGCTCTATATCAGTCCCCTAATACAGGACTATTAAAGGCCCAGCACTGCAGACGGCTCTATATCAGTCCCCTAATAAAGGACTATTAAAGGCACTGCACTACAGACGGCTCTATATCAGTCCCCTAATACAGGACTATTAAAGGCCCAGCGCTGCAGACGGCTCTATATCAGTCCACTAATACAGGACTATTAAAGGCCCAGCGCTGCAGACGGCTCTATATCAGTCCCCTAATACAGGACTATTAAAGGCCCGGCACTGCAGACGGCTCGATATCAGTCCCCTAATACAGGACTATTAAAGGCCCAGCGCTGCAGACGGCTCTATATCAGTCCACTAATACAGGACTATTAAAGGCCCGGAACTGCAGACGGCTCTATATCAGTCCCCTAATACAGGACTATTAAAGGCCCAGCACTGCAGACGGCTCTATATCAGTCCCCTAATACAGGACTATTAAAGGCCCAGCACTGCAGACGGCTCTATATCAGTCCCCTAATACAGGACTACTAAAGGCCCAACACTGCAGACGGCTCTATATCAGTCCCCTAATACAGGACTATTAAAGGCCCAGCACTGCAGACGGCTCTATATCAGTCCCCTAATACAGGACTATTAAAGGCCCGGCACTACAGACGGCTCTATATCAGTCCACTAATACAGGACTATTAAAGGCCCAGCGCTGCAGACGGCTCTATATCAGTCCACTAATACAGGACTATTAAAGGCCCGGCACTGCAGACGGCTCTATATCAGTCCACTAATACAGGACTATTAAAGGCCCGGAACTGCAGACGGCTCTATATCAGTCCACTAATACAGGACTATTAAAGGCCCGGCGCTGCAGACGGCTCTATATCAGTCCCCTAATACAGGACTATTAAAGGCCCGGAACTGCAGACGGCTCTATATCAGTCCACTAATACAGGACTATTAAAGGCCCGGCGCTGCAGACGGCTCTATATCAGTCCACTAATACAGGACTATTAAAGGCCCGGCACTGTAGACGGCTCTATATCAGTCCACTAATACAGGACTATTAAAGGCCCGGCACTGCAGACGGCTCTATATCAGTCCCCTAATAGAGGACTATTAAAGGCCCGGCACTGCAGACGGCTCTATATCAGTCCACTAATACAGGACTATTAAAGGCCCAGCATGCAGACGGCTCTATAACAGTCCACTAATACAGGACTATTAAAGGCCCAGCGCTGCAGACGGCTCTATATCAGTCCCCTAATACAGGACTATTAAAGGCCCAGCACTGCAGACGGCTCTATATCAGTCCCCTAATAAAGGACTATTAAAGGCACTGCACTACAGACGGCTCTATATCAGTCCCCTAATACAGGACTATTAAAGGCCCAGCGCTGCAGACGGCTCTATATCAGTCCACTAATACAGGACTATTAAAGGCCCAGCGCTGCAGACGGCTCTATATCAGTCCCCTAATACAGGACTATTAAAGGCCCGGCACTGCAGACGGCTCGATATCAGTCCCCTAATACAGGACTATTAAAGGCCCAGCGCTGCAGACGGCTCTATATCAGTCCACTAATACAGGACTATTAAAGGCCCGGAACTGCAGACGGCTCTATATCAGTCCCCTAATACAGGACTATTAAAGGCCCAGCACTGCAGACGGCTCTATATCAGTCCCCTAATACAGGACTATTAAAGGCCCAGCACTGCAGACGGCTCTATATCAGTCCCCTAATACAGGACTATTAAAGGCCCAGCACTGCAGACGGCTCTATATCAGTCCCCTAATACAGGACTACTAAAGGCCCAACACTGCAGACGGCTCTATATCAGTCCCCTAATACAGGACTATTAAAGGCCCAGCACTGCAGACGGCTCTATATCAGTCCCCTAATACAGGACTATTAAAGGCCCGGCACTACAGACGGCTCTATATCAGTCCACTAATACAGGACTATTAAAGGCCCAGCGCTGCAGACGGCTCTATATCAGTCCACTAATACAGGACTATTAAAGGCCCGGCACTGCAGACGGCTCTATATCAGTCCACTAATACAGGACTATTAAAGGCCCGGAACTGCAGACGGCTCTATATCAGTCCCCAAATACAGGACTATTAAAGGCCCAGCGCTGCAGACGGCTCTATATCAGTCCACTAATACAGGACTATTAAAGGCCCGGCACTGCAGACGGCTCTATATCAGTCCCCTAATACAGGACTATTAACCTGTTAGGGCTAGGGGGCAGTGGACTGATATAGAGCCGTCTGCAGTGCCGGGCCTTTAATAGTCCTGTATTAGTGGACTGATATAGAGCCGTCTGCAGTGCTGGGCCTTTAATAGTCCTGTATTAGGGGACTGATATAGAGCCGTCTGCAGTGCCGGGCCTTTAATAGTCCTGTATTAGGGGACTGATATAGAGCCGTCTGTAGTGCCGGGCCTTTAATAGTCCTGTATTAGTGGACTGATATAGAGCCGTCTGTAGTGCAGGGCCTTTAATAGTCCTGTATTAGGGGACTGATATAGAGCCGTCTGCAGTGCAGGGCCTTTAATAGTCCTGTATTAGGGGACTGATATAGAGCCGTCTGCAGTGCTGGGCCTTTAATAGTCCTGTATTAGGGGACTGATATAGAGCCGTCTGCAGCGCTGGGCCTTTAAAGGCCCATTGCCCTACTTTAGTGAAATATTTTTTTCTGCAGAAATATATCGAGATTATTCTTTTTTCACGTTTTTTGCAGATTTTCAGGGGGGGTTACATCCTTCTCAGCGCCCCTACTTCCTGTGGCTATGGATTCATTCCAGTACTGTTCAGTTCTGTTGGGTCTCTGTGGTTCATTCTGGTTCTGTTGGGTCTCTGGGGTCCATTCTGGTTCTGTTGGGTCTCTGGTCCATTCTGGTTCTGTTGGGTCTCTGTGGTTCATTCTGGTTCTGTTGGGTCACTGGTTCATTCTGGTTCATTCTGGTTCTGTTGGGTCTCTGTGGTTCATTCTGGTTCTGTTGGGTCTCTGGTCCATTCTGGTTCTGTTGGGTCTCTGTAGTCCATTCTGGTTCTGTTGGGTCTCTGTGGGTCATTCTGGTTCTGTTGGGTCACTGTGGTTCATTCTGGTTCTGTTGGGTCTCTGTGGTTAATTCTGGTTCTGTTGTGTTTCTGTGGGTCATTCTGGTTCTGTTGGGTCTCTGTGGTCCATTCTGGTTCTGTTGGGTCTCTGTGGTCCATTCTGGTTCTGTTGGGTCTCTGTGGTCCATTCTGGTTCTGTTGGGTCTCTGTACTGTTGAAGAGACTAAGCAGTCATCTCCACAGTGAGAGAGTTTGAGGGATATCATAGATGTTATCTGAACTCCGAGAGACAGCATCACACTGTGACTAGCTCCATGAGAAGTTGAAGCCTTATCCACCAATGACAAAAAAAACACTCTTCAGTTAAATATATAGAGATACAGATACATTCTGAGGGTCACAGATGTGCTGCTAACTGTGCGATGATATGAGCAGTACAGTAATACATCTGGTATATGCCAAGCCTGAGAATGAAACGGAGCCTATGTGAAAAAGCTACCCTCTCTGAAAGGGGTTCATTGAATTCAGGAATATGTGTCTTCCATTAGAAGTGGCCCAGAAGGCTGTAGTGACTCTGCACATGTGAATATGCAAAGTACTGGATACTTTTCGTCAGGTCTTAAATGTGTATATAAAATACCTATGCAAATATATAGTAAGGAACACTATTTAAAATGCAGATAAAGAGTATTCCACATTATAACCAAGATAATTCCACATAATAACCAAGATTATTCCTCATTATAACCACTAAGATTATTCCTCATTATAACCACTAAGACTATTCCACATTATAACCACTAGAGTATTCCACATTATAACCCACTAAGAGTATTCCACATTATAACCACTAAGAGTATTCCACATTATAACCCACTAAGACTATTCCACATAATAACCCACTAAGAGTATTCCACATTATAACCACTAGAGTATTCCACATTATAACCCACTTAGACTATTCCACATAATAACCCACCAAGATTATTCCTCATTATAACCCACTAAGAGTATTCCACATTATAACCCACTAAGACTATTCCACATTATAACCACTAGAGTATTCCACATTATAACCCACTAAGACTATTCCACATAATAACCCACTAAGAGTATTCCACATTATAACCCACTAAGAGTATTCCACATTATAACCCACTAAGAGTATTCCACATTATACCCACTAAGAGTATTCCACATTATACCCACTAAGAGTATTCCACATAATAAACACTAAGAGTATTCCACATAATAAACACTAAGAGTATTCCACATTATAACCCACTAAGAGTATTCCACATTATAACCACTAAGAGTATTCCACATTATACCCACTAAGAGTATTCCACATTATAACCACTAAGAGTATTCCACATTATAACCACTAAGAGTATTCCACATAATAACCACTAAGATTATTCCACATTATAACCACTAAGAGTATTCCACATAATAACCACTAAGATTATTCCACATTATAACCCACTAAGAGTATTCCAATTTATAACCCACTAAGAGTATTCCACATTATAACCCACTTAGAGTATTCCACATTATAACCCTGTCACGCCCTGACCAGGTGAACTCTTCTATTTTGGTCAGGGTGTGGCATTTCTATAGTTTATTTTCTATGTTTTTGGTATAGCCTTGCTTTGGGGCGTATTTCTATGTTGGGTTCTGTCGATTCCCAATCAGAGACAGCTGTCACTAGTTGCCTCTGATTGGGGAATCATATTTAAGTTCCTTTTCCCCCCACGATGTTTGTGGGTTGTTGTCTCTTTTTGTTGGAGCAGTAGCGATACGTTTATTCTCTGTTTTGACCGTGTTATTTCAGTCTGTAATAAATAACATGAGTTCGCTCCCAGCTGCGCCTTGGTCCACTTCTTCCTTCCTGCACGACGATCGTTACAAACCCACTAAGAGTATTCCACATTATAACCCACTAAGAGTATTCCACATTATAACCACTAGAGTAGTCCACATTATAACCACTAAGAGTATTCCACATTATAACCCACTAAGAGTATTCCACATTATAACCACTAAGATTATTCCACATTATAACCCACTAAGAGTATTCCACATTATAACCCACTAAGAGTATTCCACATTATAACCCACTAAGAGTATTCCACATTATAACCCACTAAGAGTATTCCACATTATAACCACTAGAGTAGTCCACATTATAACCACTAAGAGTATTCCACATTATAACCCACTAAGAGTATTCCACATTATAACCCACTAAGAGTATTCCACATTATAACCCACTAAGAGTATTCCACATTATAACCCACTAAGAGTATTCCACATTATAACCCACTTAGAGTATTCCACATTATAACCCACTAAGAGTATTCCACATTATAACCCACTAAGAGTATTCCACATTATAACCACTAGAGTATTCCACATTATAGCCACTAAGATTATTCCACATAATAACCCACTAAGAGTATTCCACATTATAACCACTAAGAGTATTCCACATTATAACCCACTAAGACTATTCCACATAATAACCCACTAAGAGTATTCCACATTATAACCACTAGAGTATTCCACATTATAACCACTAGAGTATTCCACATTATAGCCACTAAGATTATTCCACATAATAACCCACTAAGAGTATTCCACATTATAACCACTAAGAGTATTCCACATTATAACCCACTAAGACTATTCCACATAATAACCCACTAAGAGTATTCCACATTATAACCACTAGAGTATTCCACATTATAACCCACTAAGACTATTCCACATAATAACCCACCAAGATTATTCCTCATTATAACCCACTAAGAGTATTCCACATTATAACCCACTAAGACTATTCCACATTATAACCACTAGAGTATTCCACATTATAACCCACTAAGACTATTCCACATAATAACCCACTAAGAGTATTCCACATTATAACCCACTAAGAGTATTCCACATTATAACCCACTAAGAGTATTCCACATTATACCCACTAAGAGTATTCCACATTATACCCACTAAGAGTATTCCACATAATAAACACTAAGAGTATTCCACATAATAAACACTAAGAGTATTCCACATTATAACCCACTAAGAGTATTCCACATTATAACCACTAAGAGTATTCCACATTATACCCACTAAGAGTATTCCACATTATAACCACTAAGAGTATTCCACATTATAACCACTAAGAGTATTCCACATAATAACCACTAAGATTATTCCACATTATAACCACTAAGAGTATTCCACATAATAACCACTAAGATTATTCCACATTATAACCCACTAAGAGTATTCCAATTTATAACCCACTAAGAGTATTCCACATTATAACCCACTTAGAGTATTCCACATTATAACCCTGTCACGCCCTGACCAGGTGAACTCTTCTATTTTGGTCAGGGTGTGGCATTTCTATAGTTTATTTTCTATGTTTTTGGTATAGCCTTGCTTTGGGGCGTATTTCTATGTTGGGTTCTGTCGATTCCCAATCAGAGACAGCTGTCACTAGTTGCCTCTGATTGGGGAATCATATTTAAGTTCCTTTTCCCCCCACGATGTTTGTGGGTTGTTGTCTCTTTTTGTTGGAGCAGTAGCGATACGTGTATTCTCTGTTTTGACCGTGTTATTTCAGTCTGTAATAAATAACATGAGTTCGCTCCCAGCTGCGCCTTGGTCCACTTCTTCCTTCCTGCACGACGATCGTTACAGAACAACCCACCGAACCAGGACCAAGCAGCGGGAGGAAAAGGAGCGCGAGAGATGGGCTCGCGAGGGGAAGGAGTTCTGGACCTGGGAGGAGATCATGTCGGGGAAAGGACCCTGGCGGAAGGATTCCCAGGTCGAGGAGGTAAAGCCAGCCGGTAGACGGAGTCGCAGGCGGCGGTCGAGGAGGCCCGGAAAACACCCCCAATAATTTTTTTTGGGTGGGCTAATGGGGTGGTCCGGAAGGGCAGAGGAAGAGCCCAGACCACTGCTCTCGTGGGGGATGACGGCGGAGGAAGAGCCCAGACCACTGCTCTCGTGGGGGATGACGGCAGAGGAAGAGCCCAGACCACTGCTCTCGTGGGGGATGACGGCGGAGGAAGAGCCCAGACCACTGCTCTCGTGGGGGATGACGGCGGAGGAAGAGCCCAGACCACTGCTCTCGTGGGGGATGACGGCGGAGGAAGAGCCCAGACCACTGCTCTCGTGGGGGATGACGGCGGAGGAGGAGACGAAGATGATGAGGCAGTTGATTGAGGACCTGCAGAGGGAAGATCTGGAGGAGGAACCATGGTATGCGGAGTTGCGCGCTGTGTCGCCAGTCCTGTCCGGCCCGTCCCTGCTCCCCGCACCAGGTTAGTGGTGCGTGTCCCCAGTCCTGTCCGGCCCGTCCCTGCTCCCCGCACCAGGTTAGTGGTGCGTGTCCCCAGTCCTGTCCGGCCCGTCCCTGTTCCCCGCACCAGGTTGGTGGTGCGTGTCCCCAGTCCGGCCCGGCCCGTACCTGCTCCCCGCACCAAGTCAGTGGTGCGTGTCCCCAGTCCTGTCCGGCCCGTCCCTGCTCCCCGCACCAAGTCAGTGGTGCGTGTCCCCAGTCCAGTCCGGCCCGTCCCTGCTCCCCGCACCAAGCCAGTGGTGTGTGCCCCCAGTCCAGTCCGGCCCGTCCCTGCTCCCCGCACCAGGTTAGTGGTGCGTGTCCCCAGTCCTGTCCGGCCCGTCCCTGCTCCCCGCACCAGGTTAGTGGTGCGTGTCCCCAGTCCTGTCCGGCCCATCCCTGCTCCCCGCACCAAGCCAGTGGTGCGTGTCCCCAGTCCTGTCCGGCCCATCCCTGCTCCCCGCACCAGGTAAGTGGTGCGCGTCCCCAGTCCAGTCCGGCCCGTCCCTGCTCCCCGCACCAAGCCAGTGGTGTGTGCCCCCAGTCCAGTCCGGCCCGTCCCTGCTCCCCGCACCAGGTTAGTGGTGCGTGTCCCCAGTCCTGTCCGGCCCGTCCCTGCTCCCCGCACCAGGTTAGTGGTGCGTGTCCACAGTCCTGTCCGGCCCATCCCTGCTCCCCGCACCAAGCCAGTGGTGCGTGTCCCCAGTCCTGTCCGGCCCATCCCTGCTCCCCGCACCAGGTTAGTGGTGCGCGTCCCCAGTCCAGTCCGGCCCGGTCTGCTCCCCGCACCAAGCCAGTGGTGTGTGCCCCCAGTCCAGTCCGGCCCGTCCCTGCTCCCCGCACCAGGTTAGTGGTGCGTGTCCCCAGTCCTGTCCGGCCCGTCCCTGCTCCCCGCACCAGGTTAGTGGTGGACGTCCCCAGTCCAGTCCGGCCCGTCCCTGCTCCCCGCACCAGGTTGGTGGTGCGTGTCCCCAGGCCAGTCCGGCCCGTCCCTGCTCCCCGCACCAGGTTGGTGGTGCGTGTCCCCGGTCCTGTCCGGCCCGTCCCTGTTCCCCGCACCAGGCCCACGGCGCATGTCCACAGTCCGGCACGGCCTGTGTCCGGTCCACCGGTGACCAGTCCTGTTCCGGTCGGCGGCTCCGCTCCGGAGCCTGAGCATGCCGCTCCACCGTGGTCCAGTCCGGGCCAGAGGGGTAGGGCTAAGGTGGAGGCAGGGGGAGAAACACGCCCGGGGCCAGAGCCTCCACCGAGGGTGAGGCGCCCACCCGGGTCCCCCCCCCTAATAGACTTTAGGTTGGTGCGCCGGGAGTACTTACCGTTGGAGGGGGGGTACTGTCACGCCCTGACCAGGTGAACTCTTCTATTTTGGTCAGGGTGTGGCATTTCTATAGTTTATTTTCTATGTTTTTGGTATAGCCTTGCTTTGGGGCGTATTTCTATGTTGGGTTCTGTCGATTCCCAATCAGAGACAGCTGTCACTAGTTGCCTCTGATTGGGGAATCATATTTAAGTTCCTTTTCCCCCCACGATGTTTGTGGGTTGTTGTCTCTTTTTGTTGGAGCAGTAGCGATACGTTTATTCTCTGTTTTGACCGTGTTATTTCAGTCTGTAATAAATAACATGAGTTCGCTCCCAGCTGCGCCTTGGTCCACTTCTTCCTTCCTGCACGACGATCGTTACAAACCCACTAAGAGTATTCCACATTATAACCCACTAAGAGTATTCCACATTATAACCACTAGAGTAGTCCACATTATAACCACTAAGAGTATTCCACATTATAACCCACTAAGAGTATTCCACATTATAACCACTAAGATTATTCCACATTATAACCCACTAAGAGTATTCCACATTATAACCCACTAAGAGTATTCCACATTATAACCCACTAAGAGTATTCCACATTATAACCCACTAAGAGTATTCCACATTATAACCACTAGAGTAGTGCACATTATAACCACTAAGAGTATTCCACATTATAACCCACTAAGAGTATTCCACATTATAACCCACTAAGAGTATTCCACATTATAACCCACTAAGAGTATTCCACATTATAACCCACTAAGAGTATTCCACATTATAACCACTAGAGTATTCCACATTATAGCCACTAAGATTATTCCACATAATAACCCACTAAGAGTATTCCACATAATAACCCACTTAGAGTATTCCACATAATAACCATTTCTACTTTCAACCAGTCAGTTTATTTAGATTTCTCTATATAGGAAGAGTAATATCTTCAACTCTATCTGCACCGGCCAAGGGGTCTCTCTCTCTCTCTCTCTCTCTCTCTCTCTCTCTCTCTCTCTCTCTCTCTCTCTCTCTCTCTCGTCTCTCTCTCTCTCTCTCTCTCTCTCTCTCTCTCTCTCTCTCTCTCTCTCTCTCTCTCTCTGTCTCTCTGTCTCTCTGTCTCTCTCTCTCTCTCTGCTCTCTCTCTCTCTCTCTCTCTCTCTCTCTCTCTGTCTCTCTCTCTCTCTCTCTCTCTCTCTCTCTCTCTCTCTCTCTCTCTCTCTCTCTCTCTCTCTCTCTCTCTCTCTCTCTGCTGAGTTTCCTGTTCTGTCATCAGAAGTCCTTTTATCTGGACGTCAAAAGCCTTCTGCTCATCACAGAGGAATTTAGAACTGTTCAGAGTTGATAGGTTAGTGAATAAAAAAACAAAAAACATTGCCTTCAGCAAATATGAAAAAAGGAAAAAAAAATAAAAAGACTGAAAAAGACTGGAAGAATACTGAATAAGAGCCATCCTTTGGTTTCATTGTTAGGGGCATTCCGAGGTGATTTGAAGAACTTATTTATGCACTGTAAGCAGAACAATAGAGAGAAATGATTAAATACAGACTCTTCAAGCTTCAAGACATCTCATTGTGGAGGGCCCGTGCTTGCCACTGGGCTGCCGTGATAAAAGCACTATGAGCTGATAGCTGATACAATTTGCCAGGCGATTTGAAGGGGGAAATGGTGGTGGTGGTGGTGGTGGGGACGGCGACGGCTCTGGCTGAGCCTAGCGCTGACAGGCTGTAAGAGCTATAATAAAATCATTAGAATGTAAATGCTTTATTGCAAAATAAGAGCCTCGAGCTAGGGTGACATTATCTACCGCCACCGAATGAAAGAGACGATTAGCATTCCCTGATTCAATGATAGAGACTTTATCTTTTATTAAAATTTGTCAAATGGAGTCTTCATTTTCTGTGATTGAGTTTTATACAGATCTAATATCAGGTGTGGCGGTGTGAGAGGAAGAGTGGAGGACCAGGACATTATTCATGTACACATTTCTTCTCTACATATGTTTCATAACCAACAAATTGGATTTCGGATTTAACGTGTGTCACTATCTAATACATTTGAATAAAAACAAAATAATGGGTTGAGTTTATAAAAAATAATTATTGAAAGTGTACACCTCTTTAACATGTGTCTCATAAAATGTGGAATTTGATTTGTTTGAATATTTGAATCGCTAGGTGACTAATTATTGTTGCACAATATGAAGGTTAGTATTTGACTTGATTTAAACGTTCATATTCCTGATAGGAATAGTCAGAGCCAAGTATTAAGCCGATTCAGACAGGAGATAGATAACATATGGGTTAGGGTTAGTATTGAGACAGGAGATAGATAACATATGGGTTAGGGTTCATACAGGAGATAGATATCATATGGGTTAGGGTTAGTATTCATACAGGAGATAGATAACATATGGGTTAGGATTAGTATTCATACAGGAGATAGATAACATATGGGTTAGTATTGAGACAGGAGATAGATAACATATGGGTTAGGGTTAGTATAGAGACAGGAGATGATAACATATGGGTTAGGATTAGTATTCATACAGGAGATAGATAACATATGGGTTAGGGTTATTATTGAGACAGGAGAAAGATAACATATGGGTTAGGGTTAGTATAGAGACAGGAGATGATAACATATGGGTTAGGGTTAGTATTGAGACAGGAGATAGATAACATATGGGTTAGGATTAGTATTCATACTGGAGATAGATAACATATGGGTTAGGGTTAGTACTGAGACAGGAGATAGATAACATATGGGTTAGGTTTAGTATAGAGACAGGAGATGATAACATATGGGTTAGGGTTAGTATTGAGACAGGAGATAGATAACATATGGGTTAGGATTAGTATTCATACTGGAGATAGATAACATATGGGTTAGGGTTAGTACTGAGACAGGAGATAGATAACATATGGGTTAGGTTTAGTACTGAGACAGGAGATAGATAACATATGGGTTAGGGTTAGTATTGAGACATGAGATAGATAACATATGGGTTAGGTTTAGTATGAGACAGGAGAAAGATATCGTATGGGTTAGTGTTAGTATTAAGACAGGAGATAGATAACATATGGGTTAGGGTTAGTATTGAGACAGGAGATAGATAACATATGGGTTAGGTTAGTATTGAGACAGGAGATAGATAACATATGGGTTAGGGTTAGTATTGAGACAGGAGATAGATAACATATGGGTTAGGGTTAGTATTGAGACAGGAGATAGATAACATATGGGTTAGGGTTAGTATTGAGACAGGAGATAGATAACATATGGGTTAGGGTTAGTATTGAGACAGGAGATAGATAACATATGGGTTAGGGTTAGTATTAAGACAGTGAATTGTTATGCTAATAGCAGACTACAGGAGATAGATATATGGGTTAGGGTTAGTATTCAGAGGAGCTAGGCTAACAGGTTTCTATTCCCTACCAAACAGCCATGGAGGCACGTCACCCGTCGTGGAAGTCGAAAGCAGCAGCCTTTGGCAATAGGGGCCAATAGGGGGCCAATAGGGGCCAATAGGGGCCTCCTTGGTGGTGGGAAGCCAGATGGAGACTTCATAAAGCTTCGCCGCACAGGATCCAGAAGTTCCGGCACCTTCATCCCTGGGGTCTTCCACTTCGAGATGGGTTCCCGGAGGTACTTGCTCCTTCGCTCTGTCTCCCTCTCTGGTGGCTTCTACCGTGAATGAGGCTCTACCTCTCTGGCGGCATTCTACCGTGAATGAGGCTCTACCTCTCTGGCGGCTTCTACCGTGAATGAGGCTCTACCACTCCGGTGGCTTCTACCGTGAATGAGGCTTTGTTGGTTATGGGAGGCTTTAACCGGGTGCCTAGAGATTCTGCCTCTCGCAAGTCCTAGAAGGGTCTCCTGAAACGTGTGATGCGTAGGAATGGGCACATTTCCTCTCTCCCGTCTTGCCAGCTGTTGTTTTAGGCAGCTCTGTGGGGGATCCTACCTTGGGTTCAGATCTTCATAGCTCACCCCCTTACAGGACCGTGAGAGTGTCTGAGACTCTGGTTCCTTCATTAGCCACCATGGATTCTACGGCTGGCTCGGGTCCATTGGGCCCCACCTCCCATTGGTCCTGTAGGGGTCTTCTAAACCACTCAAGGAGGAAAAATGGCCGGACCTCCTCAGTCATTTCACCAGCTGTCATCATCAGCAGCGCTACGGTGAGAAACATCTTGTTTCCCCGGGCAAAGACCCCTGGTGCTCTCCTTAAAACACGAGTACAGGGCATTACAAGGCTGCTTCCTACTGTTCTACAACAGCTGCTGGGGGCTCATGCTGTCGTTGTCCATGTGGAATCAAATGACATTAGGAGGGCTAGTTCTGAAAAGCTCAAAATTTAGATTTTTTTTAAAGAGCTAATTATAGCTCTGAAAGACTTTGAATCCTTTTGGAAACAGAAGATGCTCTGCAGGAATGACGGAGTCCCATTCAAAATATCCTGGACCATGTCCTCCGCTTTTCAAGGCTGTGTTGAGACCATGACTCATCAGTGACCCAAGCCCCGCTCAGATAATCCCTACCATTGTGTCGCTGAGTTGTCGTAGTGCTGCTGCAAATGTCCATTGTCCCAGGCGCGTTTGCAGTCAGAATGTAGTAACCTAATTTGTCCCTCTATCTCCCCTGAATGCCTCTGTCAATTCGACAGCAATTGTATGCATGTACTCATGTGCCTTACCTGTTACCTGTTAGCACTGAGGTGGTTTGCCTTAGTAGGAAGTCCACTGTGTGTACATCACCCTGCACTATCAGCTCAAACATAAATATCACTGTCATGTTTACCTCTGATAAGACTCCCAGTAAAGTAATAAAGTGTCACAAAGTGCTTGATATTAACACATTAACATATGTAGCCTAAGAAACAAGGTTCGTGATATTGATAACTTGCTAGTAACAGATAAGAATCGGTTAAATATACTGACTATCTCTGAAATTCATTTAGATAAAACCTTTTTTTAATGATACAGTGGTACCAATACATGATTTCAAACATCTTCAGAAGAGACAGGAATGCCAATGGTGGAGGTGTTGCCGTTTATGTTCAAAGTCATATTCCTGTAAAGATAAGAGAGGATCTCATGTCAAATAATGTTGAAGTAATATGGCTACAGGTTCACCTGACTCACCTGAAGCCCATTCTGGTGGGAGCTTCTGTAGACCTCCAAGTGGTACCAGTCGATATCTGGATAGCGTGAGACTATTTGCATTGCCCCCCCCCCCCCCTTCTATGCTGCTGCTACTCTCTGTTATCATCTATGCATAGTCACTTTAATAACTCTACCTACAGGTACATATTACCTCAATTTCCTTGACTAATTGGTGCCCCCGCACATTGACTCTGTACCGGTACCCCCTGTACAGTATATAGCCTCGCTATTGTTATCTCACTGCTGCTCTGTAATTATTTGTTACTTTTATTTCCTACTTTTTTGGGGGGGTATTTTCTTAAATCTGCAATGTTGGTTAAGGCCAATCAAAAATCAATCCATAAAATCACAAAAATTAGTAATCTCTTGAATGAATCAATATTTCCTATCCATACGAAAGCATGTAGATGAAAATGGACCAAAAATGCGAAAATAAGCGTTTCACTTTCACCTGTTGTATTCGGCGCATGTGACAAATAACATTTTATTTGAAATGCTTGATTATATTGTGATATCAACAGAGAGGTATATTTTCTGGGTGACCTAAATATTGACTGGCTTTCATCAAGCTGCCCTCTCAAGAAAAAGCAGTATCCAAATCCATCAGATGCAGTGATCATAATATAGTAGCCATATCTAGGAAAACCAAAGTTCCAAAGGCCTAATATCGTGTATAAGAATATCATACAATACGTTTTGTAGTGATTCCTATGTTGAACATGAGAAATAACCACACCGCTGCACTTGACACATTTATGAAATTGCTTATTCCAGTTACTAATAAACACCCCTTAAGAAAATGACATTAAAAAAAGGACAAAATCCCTGTGGATTGATGAGGAAATGACAAAATAAATATGGTTAAGAGGGATGTGGCAAAAGGAATGGCAAATAAGTCTGGCTGCACAGCCAATTGGCAAACATACTGTAAATTTAAAAAATCATGTGACTAAACTGAATATAAAGAAGAAGAAACTGCACTATGAAACAAAGATGTTAAAGAACGAAAAGCTTCGGAGCATTTTGGGTAAAAAGGCAAACTCGGCTCCATAATTCACTCAATCAGGTGACTCATTCATCACAAAACCCACTGATATTGCCAAATACGTTAATGATTTTATCATTGCCAAGGTTTCGCAAACTTAGGCATGACATGCCAACAACAAATTCTGAACCCACACAACTATGCAAAACTGACCAAATTATGAAAGACAAGAATTGCCATTTTGAATTCTGTGGAAGAGAGATTTTAAAATAATTGCTGTCTATCAACATTGACAAGCCACCGGGGTCTGACACACTTGGATTGAAAATGACTGAGGATGATAGAGGACGATATTGCCACTCCTATTGGCCATCTCTTCAATCTAAGCTGACAGGAAACCGTGTTCCCTCAGGCCTGGAGGAAAGCAAAAGTCAATCCGTTACCCGATCATAGTAAAGCACCCCTTTACTGGCTCAAACAGCCAACCAATCAGCCTGCTACCAACACTTAGTAAACTTTTGGAAAGAAAATTGTGTTTGACCAGATGCATTGGTATTTTATAGTAAACGAAGCAATGACAGATTTTCAGCACACTTATAGGGAAGGATATTCAAAGTGTACAGCACTGATGATCGGCCCGAGAGAAAATAATAACACAAAGATTGTGGGGGCTGTTTTGTTTGACATTATTGATCATAGTCTGCTGCTGGAAAAAAAACGTATGTGTTATGGCTTTACACCCCCTGCTATAATGGCTTTACACCCCCTGCTATAATGGCTTTACAACCCCCTCCTATAATGGCTTTACACCCCCTGCTATAATGGCTTTACACCCCCTGCTATAATGGCTTTACACCCCCTGCTATAATGTGGATAAAGAGTTACCTGTCTAACAGAACACAGAGGTTGTTCTTTAATGGAAGCCTCTCCAACATAATCCAGGTAGAATCAGGAATTCCCCAGGGCAGCTGTCTAGGCCCCTTACTGGTAGAATCAGGCATTCCCCAGGGCAGCTGTCTAGGCCCCTTATTATTTTTTTCAATCTATGAGTAAAGACCGTGTGTCTATGCATGCTGATGACTCAACACAAAGAGGGACTTAGGAAAATTACAATTGGCCCAGAACAGGGCAGCACGGCAGGCCTTTAAATGTATACAGAGCGCTAACATAAATAATATACATGTCAATCTCTCCTGGTTCAAAGTAGAGGAGAGATTGACTTCATCACTACTTGTTTTTTTTACGAGAAGTATTGACATGTAGAAAGCACCGAGCTGTCTGTTTAAACATTCAGCTCAGACACCATGCATACCCCACAAGACATGCCACCAGAGAGCTTTTCACAGTCCCCAAGTCAACAACAGACTATGGGGATGTGCACAGTACTGCATAGACCCATGACTACAGATAAAAATACAGCTTATGGAACAGCGGGGATGAGTGGGTCACACGATAACATACACTCTATACACACACGCACACATGGCTTTTGTGTTGTAGATGTGTGGTAATAGGGTAGTGGCCTGAACACACTTAAAGTGTTGTGAAATATGCTGTGAAGTGTAATGTAATGTTTTTAATATTCTACTTAATTTTGCTGGACCGCAGGAAGAGCAGCTGCTGACTTGGCAGGAACTAACGGGGATCCATAATAAACCCCAGGAAGAGTAGCTGCTGACTTGGCAGGAACTAACGGGGATCCATAATAAACCCCAGGAAGAGTAGCTGCTGCCTTGGCAGGAACTAACGGGGATCCATAATAAACCCCAGGAAGAGTAGCTGCTGCCTTGGCAGGAACTAACGGGGATCCATAATAAACCCCAGGAAGAGTAGCTGCTGCCTTGGCAGGAACTAACGGGGATCCATAATAAACCCCAGGAAGAGTAGCTGCTGCCTTGGCAGGAACTAATGGGGATCCATAATAAACCCCAGGAAGAGTAGCTGCTGCCTTGACAGGAACTAATGGGGGATCCATAATAAACCCCAGGAAGAGTAGCTGCTGCCTTGGCAGGAACTAACGGGGATCCATAATAAACCCCAGGAAGAGTAGCTGCTGCCTTGGCAGGAACTAATGGGGATCCATAATAAACCCCAGGAAGAGCAGCTGCTGCCTTGGCAGGAACTAATGGGGATCCATAATAAACCCCAGGAAGACTAGCCGCTGCCTTGGCAGGAACTAATGGGGATCCATAATAAACGCCAGGAAGAGTAGCTGCTGCTTTGGCAGGAACTAATGGGGATCCATAATAAACCCCAGGAAGAGTAGCTGCTGCCTTGGCAGGAACTAATAATAAACCCCAGGAAGAGAAGCTGCAGACTTGGCAGGAACTAATGGGGATCCATAATAAACCCCAGGAAGAGTAGCTGCTGCCTTGGCAGGAACTAATGGGGATCCATTATAAACCCCAGGAAGAGTAGCTGCTGCCTTGGCAGGAACTAATGGGGATCCATAATACATACAAAAACACATTGACACCTGTAGCTTGTTGTTATTATCGTCAACCCCAGTGGCACTACAGTCCGAGGCTCCAGGTGTAGCAAGAGAAGTGGGAGATTTCTAATCAATGCCAAACAGAATGAAGTCGGCTAAATGAGAAAGAGTATTTAACAATGATCAACGAACCAGTAGGCTGCTGTTAAATGTTAATGTGGTCGCTGTAGACGGGGACAGCGGCAAAATAGCCTCAATTAGCCTTGCTATGTTAGCTAGCTAGCTGGCTACTTTAACTGGCTACTGAAGCTAGCTAGCTGGCTAACTTAATTGGCTACTGTAGCTAGCTAACTTAACTTTGTCCAACAAGCGTGAGTCGGTTTGGCTTCTCTCTCTCTCTCTCTCTCTCTCTCTCTCTCTCTCTCTCTCTCTCCTCTCTCTCTCTCTCTCTCTCTCTCTCTCTCTCTCTCTCTCTCTCTCTCTCTCTCTCTCTCTCTCTCTCTCTCTCTCTCTCTCTCTCTCTCTCTCTCTCTCTCTCTCTCTCTACACACCGGCCCCTGCACCTTTCTCGCCCCTCCCCCATACCTCTGCTGAAACAAGCAGAGCTCAGCACAACGGTTCTCTCCCGAGCCGCGCCAACAAGTCCCAATTGAAGTTTCCCCAAATTTGTTTTGCTTCAAAACATGTATTTCGACTATCATGATATTATTAAACTAGTGAAATCATTTTAAAAGCCCATCCCTAGTCACTACACGCTGCTTAGCGCTAACAGGGTCTAAAGACACAGCAATGTGGCCAAAGGGTTGAAGTCAAGGTCTAGAGAGACAGGCCTCTATCTCAGCAACAAGCGTTACTACAGACCCTGGTTCAATTCCAGGCTGTTTCACAACCGGCAGTGATTGGGAGTCCCATAGGGTGGTGCACAATGTCGTCCGGGTTCTGGGTTGGCCGTCACTGTAAATGAGAATTTGTTCTTAATTGACTTGCATAGATAAATAAAGGTTAAATAAATACAATAAACAAATATAACACAGACGCACCAATGTGGACAAAAGGTTGAAGTCAAAGGACTAGAGAGAACATGTCTGGTACATTCTGAACATTATGTTGAAGGTCTAGAGAGAACATGTCTGGTACATTCTGAACATTATGTTGAAGGTCTAGAGAGGAGAGAGAACATGTCTGGTACATTCTGAATATTATGTTGAAGGTCTAGAGAGGAGAGAGAACATGTCTGGTACATTCTGAATATTATGTTGAAGGTATAGAGAGAACATGTCTGGTACATTCTGAACATTATGTTGAAGGTATAGAGAGAACATGTCTGGTACATTCTGAATATTATGTTGAAGGTCTAGAGAGGAGAGAGAACATGTCTGGTACATTCTGAATATTATGTTGAAGGTCTAGAGAGGAGAGAGAACATGTCTGGTACATTCTGAACATTATGTTGAAGGTCTAGAGAGGAGAGAGAACATGTCTGGTACATTCTGAACATTATGTTGAAGGTATAGAGAGAACATGTCTGGTACATTCTGAATATTATGTTGAAGGTATAGAGAGGACATGTCTGGTACATTCTGAACATTATGTTGAAGGTCTAGAGAGGAGAGAGAACATGTCTGGTACATTCTGAACATTATGTTGAAGGTCTAGAGAGGAGAGAGAACATGTCTGGTACATTCTGAATATTATGTTGAAGGTATAGAGAGAACATGTCTGGTACATTCTGAACATTATGTTGAAGGTATAGAGAGGAGAGAGAATATGTCTGGTACATTCTGAACATTATGTTGAAGGTATAGAGAGGAGAGAGAACATGTCTGGTACATTCTGAACATTATGTTGAAGGTCTAGAGAGAACATGTCTGGTACATTCTGAACATTATGTTGAAGGTATAGAGAGGAGAGAGAATATGTCTGGTACATTCTGAACATTATGTTGAAGGTATAGAGAGGAGAGAGAATATGTCTGGTACATTCTGAACATTATGTTGAAGGTATAGAGAGAATATGTCTGGTACATTCTGAACATTATGTTGAAGGTCTAGAGAGAACATGTCTGGTACATTCTGAACATTATGTTGAAGGTATAGAGAGGAGAGAGAATATGTCTGGTACATTCTGAACATTATGTTGAAGGTATAGAGAGAATATGTCTGGTACATTCTGAACATTATGTTGAAGGTCTAGAGAGAACATGTCTGGTACATTCTGAACATTATGTTGAAGGTATAGAGAGAACATGTCTGGTACATTCTGAATATTATGTTGAAGGTATAGAGAGAACATGTCTGGTACATTCTGAATATTATGTTGAAGGTCTAGAGAGGAGAGAGAACATGTCTGGTACATTCTGAATATTATGTTGAAGGTCTAGAGAGGACATGTCTGGTACATTCTGAATATTATGTTGAAGGTATAGAGAGGAGAGAGAACATGTCTGGTACATTCTGAATATTATGTTGAAGGTCTAGAGAGGAGAGAGAACATGTCTGGTACATTCTGAATATTATGTTGAAGGTCTAGAGAGAACATGTCTGGTACATTCTGAACATTATGTTGAAGGTATAGAGAGGAGAGAGAACATGTCTGGTACATTCTGAATATTATGTTGAAGGTCTAGAGAGAACATGTCTGGTACATTCTGAATATTATGTTGAAGGTCTAGAGAGGAGAGAGAATATGTCTGGTACATTCTGAACATTATGTTGAAGGTCTAGAGAGAACATGTCTGGTACATTCTGAACATTATGTTGAAGGTCTAGAGAGGACATGTCTGGTACATTCTGAACATTATGTTGAAGGTCTAGAGAGGACATGTCTGGTACATTCTGAACATTATGTTGAAGGTCTAGAGAGAACATGTCTGGTACATTCTGAACATTATGTTGAAAGTGAGTACTACAGAAAACTATTGTTAAAAGTTTTAAACTGACTAAAATAAGCAAGTAGGTCCTGTTTGGCTCATCCAGTGTACATCCTGTTCATAAAGATACCATATTTACAAGGTCATACATCTTGTAGAGTAAACTCTTGATTTGGACTTCATCCCATTCATCGCAGACAAAAGGGGACACAAATTGGTAGGAAAACAGAGAGTAACAGCACAGCTCCCATTAAAGCGAAGGGGACTCCAGGGACCAGCCGATCGTTGTGGGGAAGAATGGTAGAGCTGAGGGACTGGTGGTAGTAGATACATCAAAACACAAAACCACACCACAATAAAGATGAATGTCTTTAGGAGGCCATGTCCGGGGGCCATGTTGGATACAGCCCACATCGTACGGAAACACACACTGAACTACAGCCCACACCGTACGGAAACACACACTGAACTACAGCCCACACCGTACGGTAACACACACTGAACTACAGCACACACCGTACGGAAACACACACTGAACTACAGCCCACACCGTACGGAAACACACACTGAACTACAGCCCACACCGTACGGAAACACACACTGAACTACAGCCCACACCGTACGGAAACACACACTGAACTACAGCCCACACCGTACGGAAACACACACTGAACTACAGCACACACCGTACGGAAACACACACTGAACTACAGCCCACACCGTACGGAAACACACACTGAACTACAGCACACACCGTACGGAAACACACACTGAACTACAGCACACACCGTACGGAAACACACACTGAACTACAGCCCACACCGTACGGAAACACACACTGAACTACAGCCCACACCGTACGGAAACACACACTGAACTACAGCCCACACCGTACGGAAACACACACTGAACTACAGCCCACACCGTACGGAAACACACACTGAACTACAGCCCACACCGTACGGAAACACACACTGAACTACAGCCCACACCGTACGGAAACACACACTGAACTACAGCCCACACCGTACGGAAACACACACTGAACTACAGCCCACACCGTACGGAAACACACACTGAACTACAGCACACACCGTACGGAAACACACACTGAACTACAGCACACACCGTACGGAAACACACACTGAACCACAGCCCACACCGTACGGAAACACACACTGAACTACAGCCCACACCGTACGGAAACACACACTGAACTACAGCACACACCGTACGGAAACACACACTGAACTACAGCCACACCGTACGGAAACACACACTGAACTACAGCACACACCGTACGGAAACACACACTGAACTACAGCCCACACCGTACGGAAACACACACTGAACTACAGCACACACCGTACGGTAACACACACTGAACTACAGCCCACACCGTACGGAAACACACACTGAACTACAGCCCACACCGTACGGAAACACACACTGAACTACAGCCCACACCGTACGGAAACACACACTGAACTACAGCCCACACCGTACGGAAACACACACTGAACTACAGCCCACACCGTACGGAAACACACACTGAACTACAGCACACACCGTACGGAAACACACACTGAACTACAGCCCACACCGTACGGAAACACACACTGAACTACAGCCCACACCGTACGGAAACACACACTGAACTACAGCACACACCGTACGGAAACACACACTGAACTACAGCACACACCGTACGGAAACACACACTGAACTACAGCCCACACCGTACGGAAACACACACTGAACTACAGCCCACACCGTACGGAAACACACACTGAACTACAGCACACACCGTACGGAAACACACACTGAACTACAGCACACACCGTACGGAAACACACACTGAACTACAGCCCACACCGTACGGAAACACACACTGAACTACAGCCCACACCGTACGGAAACACACACTGAACTACAGCCCACACCGTACGGAAACACACACTGAACTACAGCACACACCGTACGGAAACACACACTGAACTACAGCACACACCGTACGGAAACACACACTGAACTACAGCCCACACCGTACGGAAACACACACTGAACTACAGCACACACCGTACGGAAACACACACTGAACTACAGCACACACCGTACGGAAACACACACTGAACTACAGCACACACCGTACGGAAACACACACTGAACTACAGCCCACACCGTACGGAAACACACACTGAACTACAGCCCACACCGTACGGAAACACACACTGAACTACAGCCCACACCGTACGGAAACACACACTGAACTACAGCCCACACCGTACGGAAACACACACTGAACTACAGCCCACACCGTACGGAAACACACACTGAACTACAGCCCACACCGTACGGAAACACACACTGAACTACAGCCCACACCGTACGGAAACACACACTGAACTACAGCCCACACCGTACGGAAACACACACTGAACTACAGCACACACCGTACGGAAACACACACTGAACTACAGCACACACCGTACGGAAACACACACTGAACTACAGCCCACACCGTACGGAAACACACACTGAACTACAGCCCACACCGTACGGAAACACACACTGAACTACAGCCCACACCGTACGGAAACACACACTGAACTACAGCCCACACCGTACGGAAACACACACTGAACTACAGCCCACACCGTACGGAAACACACACTGAACTACAGCCCACACCGTACGGAAACACACAGTGAACTACAGCACACACCGTACGGAAACACACACTGAACTACAGCACACACCGTACGGAAACACACACTGAACTACAGCCCACACCGTACGGAAACACACTGAACTACAGCCCACACCGTACGGAAACACACACTGAACTACAGCCCACACCGTACGGAAACACACACTGAACTACAGCCCACACCGTACGGAAACACACACTGAACTACAGCCCACACCGTACGGAAACACACACTGAACTACAGCACACACCATACAGCTACACACTGAACTACAGCCCACATCGAGGCCAACACACTGAACTACGGCCCACACCGTAAGGTAACACACACTGAACTACAGCCCACACCGTACGGAAACACACACTGAACTACAGCCCACACCGTACGGTAACACACACTGAACTACAGCCCACACCGTACGGAAACACACTGAACTACAGCCCACACCGTACGGTAACACACTGAACTACAGCCCACACCGTACGGAAACACACTGAACTACAGCCCACACCGTACGGAAACACACACTGAACTACAGCCCACACCGTACGGAAACACACACTGAACTACAGCACACACCGTACGGAAACACACACTGAACTACAGCACACACCGTACGGAAACACACACTGAACTACAGCCCACACCGTACGGAAACACACACTGAACTACAGCCCACACCGTACGGAAACACACACTGAACTACAGCCCACACCGTACGGAAACACACACTGAACTACAGCCCACACCGTACGGAAACACACACTGAACTACAGCCCACACCGTACGGAAACACACTGAACTACAGCCCACACCGTACGGAAACACACACTGAACTACAGCCCACACCATACGGAAACACACACTGAACTACAGCCCACACCGTACGGATACACACACTGAACTACAGCCCACACCGTACGGAAACACACACTGAACTACAGCCCACACCGTACGGATACACACACTGAACTACAGCCCACACCGTACGGAAACACACACTGAACTACAGCCCACACCGTACGGAAACACACACTGAACTACAGCCCACACCGTACGGAAACACACACTGAACTACAGCCCACACCGTACGGAAACACACACTGAACTACAGCCCACACCGTACGGAAACACACACTGAACTACAGCCCACACCGTACGGAAACACACAGTGAACTACAGCACACACCGTACGGAAACACACACTGAACTACAGCACACACCGTACGGAAACACACACTGAACTACAGCCCACACCGTACGGAAACACACTGAACTACAGCCCACACCGTACGGAAACACACACTGAACTACAGCCCACACCGTACGGAAACACACACTGAACTACAGCCCACACCGTACGGAAACACACACTGAACTACAGCACACACCGTACGGAAACACACACTGAACTACAGCCCACACCGTACGGAAACACACTGAACTACAGCCCACACCGTACGGAAACACACACTGAACTACAGCCCACACCGTACGGAAACACACACTGAACTACAGCCCACACCATACGGAAACACACACTGAAATAAAGCCCACACCGTACGGAAACACACACTGAACTACAGCACACACCATACAGCAACACACTGAACTACAGCCCACATCGAGGCCAACACACTGAACTACGGCCCACACCGTAAGGTAACACACACTGAACTACAGCCCACACCGTACGGAAACACACACTGAACTACAGCCCACACCGTACGGTAACACACACTGAACTACAGCCCACACCGTACGGAAACACACTGAACTACAGCCCACACCGTACGGTAACACACTGAACTACAGCCCACACCGTACGGAAACACACTGAACTACAGCCCACACCGTACGGAA
The DNA here is from genome assembly GCF_965601325.2 of Salmo salar. Classification (NCBI taxonomy): domain Eukaryota; kingdom Metazoa; phylum Chordata; class Actinopteri; order Salmoniformes; family Salmonidae; genus Salmo; species Salmo salar. The sequence continues at coordinate 38,557 of NW_027675676.1, forward strand.
ACACACACTGAACTACAGCCCACACCGTACGGAAACACACACTGAACTACAGCCCACACCGTACGGAAACACACACTGAACTACAGCCCACACCGTACGGTAACACACTGAACTACAGCCCACACCGTACGGAAACACACTGAACTACAGCCCACACCGTACGGCAACACACTGAACTACAGCCCACACCGTACGGTAACACACACTGAACTACAGCCCACACCGTACGGTAACACACTGAACTACAGCCCACACCGTACGGTAACACACTGAACTACAGCCCACACCGTACTGAAACACACTGAACTACAGCCCACACCGTACGGCAACACACTGAACTACAGCCCACACCGTACGGTAACACACTGAACTACAGCCCACACCGTACGGCAACACACTGAACTACAACCCACACCGTACGGCAACACACTGAACTACAGCCCACACCGTACAGCAACACACACTGAACTACAGCCCACACCGTACGGAAATACACTGAACTACAGGCCACACCGTACTGAAACACACTGAACTACAGCCCACACAGTACGGTAATACACTGAACTACAGCCCACACCGTACGGTAACACACTGAACTACAGCCCACACCGTACGGCAACACACTGAACTACAGCCCACACCGTACGGCAACACACTGAACTACAGCCCACACCGTACAGCAACACACACTGAACTACAGCCCACACCGTACGGTAACCCACACTGAACTACAGCCCACACCGTACGGCAACACACTGAACTACAGCCCACACCGTACGGTAACACACACTGAACTACAGCCCACACCGTACGGAAACACACTGAACTACGGCCCACACCGTACGGTAACACACTGAACTACAGCCCACACTGTACGGTAACACACACTGAACTACGGCCCACACCGTACAGCAACACACTGACCTACAGCCCACACCGTACGGTAACACACTGAACTACAGCCCACACCGTACGGCAACACACTGAACTACAGCCCACACCGTACGGCAACACACTGAACTACAGCCCACACCGTAAGGTAACACACTGAACTACAGCCCACACCGTATGGTAACACACTGAACTACAACCTACACCGTACAGCAACACACTGAACTACAGCCCACACCGTACGGAAACACACACTGAACTACAGCACACACCGTACGGAAACACACACTGAACTACAGCCCACACCGTACGGAAACACACTGAACTACAGCCCACACCGTACGGAAACACACACTGAACTACAGCCCACACCGTACGGAAACACACACTGAACTACAGCCCACACCGTACGGAAACACACACTGAACTACAGCCCACACCGTACGGAAACACACACTGAACTACAGCACACACCATACAGCAACACACTGAACTACAGCCCACATCGAGGCCAACACACTGAACTACGGCCCACACCGTAAGGTAACACACACTGAACTACAGCCCACACCGTACGGAAACACACACTGAACTACAGCCCACACCGTACGGTAACACACACTGAACTACAGCCCACACCGTACGGAAACACACTGAACTACAGCCCACACCGTACGGTAACACACTGAACTACAGCCCACACCGTACGGAAACACACTGAACTACAGCCCACACCGTACGGAAACACACACTGAACTACAGCCCACACCGTACGGAAACACACACTGAACTACAGCCCACACCGTACGGAAACACACACTGAACTACAGCCCACACCGTACGGTAACACACTGAACTACAGCCCACACCGTACGGAAACACACTGAACTACAGCCCACACCGTACGGCAACACACTGAACTACAGCCCACACCGTACGGTAACACACACTGAACTACAGCCCACACCGTACGGAAACACACACTGAACTACAGCCCACACCGTACGGAAACACACACTGAACTACAGCCCACACCGTACGGAAACACACACTGAACTACAGCACACACCGTACGGAAACACACACTGAACTACAGCACACACCGTACGGAAACACACACTGAACTACAGCCCACACCGTACGGAAACACACACTGAACTACAGCCCACACCGTACGGAAACACACACTGAACTACAGCACACACCGTACGGAAACACACACTGAACTACAGCCCACACCGTACGGAAACACACTGAACTACAGCCCACACCGTACGGAAACACACACTGAACTACAGCCCACACCGTACGGAAACACACACTGAACTACAGCCCACACCATACGGAAACACACACTGAAATAAAGCCCACACCGTACGGAAACACACACTGAACTACAGCACACACCATACAGCAACACACTGAACTACAGCCCACATCGAGGCCAACACACTGAACTACGGCCCACACCGTAAGGTAACACACACTGAACTACAGCCCACACCGTACGGAAACACACACTGAACTACAGCCCACACCGTACGGTAACACACACTGAACTACAGCCCACACCGTACGGAAACACACTGAACTACAGCCCACACCGTACGGTAACACACTGAACTACAGCCCACACCGTACGGAAACACACTGAACTACAGCCCACACCGTACGGAAACACACACTGAACTACAGCCCACACCGTACGGAAACACACACTGAACTACAGCCCACACCGTACGGAAACACACACTGAACTACAGCCCACACCGTACGGTAACACACTGAACTACAGCCCACACCGTACGGAAACACACTGAACTACAGCCCACACCGTACGGCAACACACTGAACTACAGCCCACACCGTACGGTAACACACACTGAACTACAGCCCACACCGTACGGTAACACACTGAACTACAGCCCACACCGTACGGTAACACACTGAACTACAGCCCACACCGTACTGAAACACACTGAACTACAGCCCACACCGTACGGCAACACACTGAACTACAGCCCACACCGTACGGTAACACACTGAACTACAGCCCACACCGTACGGCAACACACTGAACTACAACCCACACCGTACGGCAACACACTGAACTACAGCCCACACCGTACAGCAACACACACTGAACTACAGCCCACACCGTACGGAAATACACTGAACTACAGGCCACACCGTACTGAAACACACTGAACTACAGCCCACACAGTACGGTAATACACTGAACTACAGCCCACACCGTACGGTAACACACTGAACTACAGCCCACACCGTACGGCAACACACTGAACTACAGCCCACACCGTACGGCAACACACTGAACTACAGCCCACACCGTACAGCAACACACACTGAACTACAGCCCACACCGTACGGTAACCCACACTGAACTACAGCCCACACCGTACGGCAACACACTGAACTACAGCCCACACCGTACGGTAACACACACTGAACTACAGCCCACACCGTACGGAAACACACTGAACTACGGCCCACACCGTACAGCAACACACTGACCTACAGCCCACACCGTACGGTAACACACTGAACTACAGCCCACACCGTACGGCAACACACTGAACTACAGCCCACACCGTACGGCAACACACTGAACTACAGCCCACACCGTAAGGTAACACACTGAACTACAGCCCACACCGTATGGTAACACACTGAACTACAGCCCACACCGTACAGCAACACACTGAACTACAGCCCACACCGTACGGTAACACACTGAACTACAGCCCACACCGTACGGAAACACACTGAACTACAGCCCACACCGTACAGCAACACACTGAACTACAGCCCACACCGTACTGCAACACACTGAACTACAGCCCACACCGTACGGTAACACACTGAACTACAGCCCACACCGTACGGCAACACACACTGAACTACAGCCCACACCGTACTGTAACCCACTCCGTATTGTAACCCACACCGCTCTATAACCCACACCGTACTGTAACCCACTCCGTACTGTAACCCACACCGCTCCATAACCCACTCCATACTGTAACCCACACCACTCTATAACCCACCCCGCTCTATAACCCACACCGCTCTATAACCCACACCGCTCTATAACCCACTCCGTACTGTAACCCACACCGTACTGTAACCCACACCGTACTGTAACCCACACCGTACTGTAACCCACACCACTCTATAACCCACACCGTACTGTAAACCACACCGTACTGTAACCCACACCGTACTATAACCCACACCGCTCTATAACCCACACCGTATTGTAACCCACACCGTACTGTAACCCACACCGCTCCATAACCCACACCTCTCCATAACCCACACCGCTCTATAACCCACACCGTACTGTAACCCACACCGCTCTATAACCCACAACGTACTGTAACCCACATCGCTCTATAACCCACACCGTATTGTAACCCACACCGTACTGTAACCCACACCGTACTGTTAACCACACCGCTCCATAACCCACACCGCTCCATAACCCACACCGCTCCATAACCCACAACGTATTGTAACCCACACCGTACTGTAACCCACTCCGTACTGTAACCCACACCGCTCTATAACACACACCGTATTGTAACCCACTCCTTACTGTAACCCACACCGTACTGTAACCCACACCGTACTGTAACCCACTCCTTACTGTAACCCACACCGTACTGTAACCCACACCGTACTGTAACCCACTCCTTACTGTAACCCACACCGCTCTATAACCCACACCGTACTGTAACCCACACCGTATTGTAACCCACACCGTACTGTAACCCACACCGCTCCATAACCCACACCTCTCCATAACCCACACCGCTCTATAACCCACACCGTACTGTAACCCACACCGCTCTATAACCCACAACGTACTGTAACCCACATCGCTCTATAACCCACACCGTATTGTATCCCACACCGTACTGTAACCCACACCGTACTGTTAACCACACCGCTCCATAACCCACACCGCTCCATAACCCACACCGCTCTATAACCCACAACGTATTGTAACCCACACCGTACTGTAACCCACTCCGTACTGTAACCCACACCGCTCTATAACCCACACCGTATTGTAACCCACTCCGTACTGTAACCCACACCGTACTGTAACCCACACCGCTCTATAACCCACACCGCTCTATAACCCACACCGTACTGTAACCCACTCCGCTCTATAACCCACACCGCTCTATAACCCACACCGTACTGTAACCCACACCGCTCTATAACCCACACCGCTCTATAACCCACACTGCTCTATAACCCACACCGTACTGTAACCCACACCGCTCTATAACCCACACCGTACTGTAACCCACACCGCTCTATAACCCACACCGTACTGTAACCCACACCGTACTGTAACCCACACTGCTCTATAACCCACACCGCTCTATAACCCACACCGTACTGTAACCCACACCGCTCTATAACCCACACCGTACTGTAACCCACACCGCTCTATAACCCACACCGCTCTATAACCCACACCGCTCTATAACCCACACCATACTGTAACCCACACCGCTCTATAACCCACACCGTACTGTAACCCACACCGCTCTATAACCCACACCGTACTGTAACCCACACCGCTCTATAACCCACACCGTACTGTAACTCACACCGCTCTATAACCCACACCGTACTGTAACCCACACCGCTCTATAACCCACACCGTACTGTAACCCACACCGCTCTATAACCCACACCGCTCTATAACCCACACCGTACTGTAACCCACACCGCTCTATAACCCACACCGTACTGTAACCCACACCGCTCTATAACCCACACCGTACTGTAACCCACACCGCTCTATAACCCACACCGTACTGTAACCCACACCGCTCTATAACCCACACCGTACTGTAACCCACACCGCTCTATAACCCACACCGCTCTATAACCCACACCGCTCTATAACCCACACTGTACTGTAACCCACACCGCTCTATAACCCACACCGTACTGTAACCCACACCGCTCTATAACCCACACCGTACTGTAACCCACACCGTACTGTAACCCACACCGCTCTATAACCCACACCGCTCTATAACCCACACCGTACTGTAACCCACACCGTACTGTAACCCACACCGCTCTATAACCCACACCGCTCTATAACCCACACCGCTCTATAACCCACACCGTACTGTAACCCACACCGCTCTATAACCCACACCGCTCTATAACCCACACCGCTCTATAACACACACCGCTCTATAACCCACACCGTACTGTAACCCACACCGTACTGTAACCCACACCGTACTGTAACCCACACCGCTCTATAACCCACACCGCTCTATAACCCACACCGTACTGTAACCCACACCGCTCTATAACCCACACCGCTCTATAACCCACACCGTACTGTAACCCACACCGCTCTATAACCCACACCGTACTGTAACCCACACCGCTCTATAACCCACACCGTACTGTAACCCACACCGCTCTATAACCCACACCGCTCTATAACCCACACCGCTCTATAACCCACACCGTACTGTAACCCACACCGCTCTATAACCCACATCGTACTGTAACCCACACCGCTCTATAACCCACACCGTACTGTAACCCACACCGCTCTATAACCCACACCGCTCTATAACCCACACCGTACTGTAACCCACACCGCTCTATAACCCACACCGCTCTATAACCCACACCGTCCTGTAACCCACACCGCTCTATAACCCACACCGCTCTATAACCCACACCGCTCTATAACCCACACCGCTCTATAACCCACACCGCTCTATAACCCACACCGTACTGTAACCCACACCGCTCTATAACCCACACCGTACTGTAACCCACACCGCTCTATAACCCACACCGTACTGTAACCCACACCGCTCTATAACCCACACCGTACTGTAACCCACACCGCTCTATAACCCACACCGCTCTATAACCCACACCGCTCTATAACCCACACCGCTCTATAACCCACACCGTACTGTAACCCACACCGCTCTATAACCCACAACGTACTGTAACCCACATCGCTCTATAACCCACACCGTATTGTAACCCACACCGTACTGTAACCCACACCGTACTGTTAACCACACCGCTCCATAACCCACACCGCTCCATAACCCACACCGCTCTATAACCCACAACGTATTGTAACCCACACCGTACTGTAACCCACTCCGTACTGTAACCCACACCGCTCTATAACCCACACCGTATTGTAACCCACTCCGTACTGTAACCCACACCGTACTGTAACCCACACCGCTCTATAACCCACACCGCTCTATAACCCACACCGTACTGTAACCCACTCCGCTCTATAACCCACACCGCTCTATAACCCACACCGTACTGTAACCCACACCGCTCTATAACCCACACCTCTCTATAACCCACACTGCTCTATAACCCACACCGTACTGTAACCCACACCGCTCTATAACCCACACCGTACTGTAACCCACACCGCTCTATAACCCACACCGTACTGTAACCCACACCGTACTGTAACCCACACTGCTCTATAACCCACACCGCTCTATAACCCACACCGTACTGTAACCCACACCGCTCTATAACCCACACCGTACTGTAACCCACACCGCTCTATAACCCACATCGCTCTATAACCCACACCGCTCTATAACCCACACCGCTCTATAACCCACACCATACTGTAACCCACACCGCTCTATAACCCACACCGTACTGTAACCCACACCGCTCTATAACCCACACCGTACTGTAACCCACACCGCTCTATAACCCACACCGTACTGTAACTCACACCGCTCTATAACCCACACCGTACTGTAACCCACACCGCTCTATAACCCACACCGTACTGTAACCCACACCGCTCTATAACCCACACCGCTCTATAACCCACACCGTACTGTAACCCACACCGCTCTATAACCCACACCGTACTGTAACCCACACCGCTCTATAACCCACACCGTACTGTAACCCACACCGCTCTATAACCCACACCGTACTGTAACCCACACCGCTCTATAACCCACACCGTACTGTAACCCACACCGCTCTATAACCCACACCGCTCTATAACCCACACCGCTCTATAACCCACACCGTACTGTAACCCACACCGCTCTATAACCCACACCGTACTGTAACCCACACCGCTCTATAACCCACACCGTACTGTAACCCACACCGTACTGTAACCCACACCGCTCTATAACCCACACCGCTCTATAACCCACACCGTACTGTAACCCACACTGCTCTATAACCCACACCGCTCTATAACCCACACCGCTCTAAAACCCACACCGCTCTATAACCCACACCGCTCTATAACCCACACCGTACTGTAACCCACACCGCTCTATAACCCACACCGCTCTATAACCACACCGCTCTATAACCCACACCGCTCTATAACCCACACCGCTCTATAACCCACACCGTACTGTAACCCACACCGCTCTATAACCCACACCGCTCTATAACCCACACCGCTCTATAACCCACACCGCTCTATAACCCACACCGTACTGTAACCCACACCGTACTGTAACCCACACCGCTCTATAACCCACACCGCTCTATAACCGACACCGCTCTATAACCCACACCGTACTGTAACCCACACCGCTCTATAACCCACACCGCTCTATAACCCACACCGCTCTATAACCCACACCGTACTGTAACCCACACCGTACTGTAACCCACACCGTACTGTAACCCACACCGCTCTATAACCCACACCGCTCTATAACCCACACCGTACTGTAACCCACACCGCTCTATAACCCACACCGCTCTATAACCCACACCGCTCTATAACCCACACCGTACTGTAACCCACACCGCTCTATAACCCACACCGTACTGTAACCCACACCGCTCTATAACCCACACCGTACTGTAACCCACACCACTCTATAACCCACACCGCTCTATAACCCACACCGCTCTATAACCCACACCGTACTGTAACCCACACCGCTCTATAACCCACATCGTACTGTAACCCACACCGCTCTATAACCCACACCGTACTCTAACCCACACCGCTCTATAACCCACACCGCTCTATAACCCACACCGTACTCTAACCCACACCGCTCTATAACCCACACCGCTCTATAACCCACACCGTACTGTAACCCACACCGCTCTATAACCCACACCGCTCTATAACCCACACCGCTCTATAACCCACACCGCTCTATAACCCACACCGTACTGTAACCCACACCGCTCTATAACCCACACCGTACTGTAACCCACACCGCTCTATAACCCACACCGTACTGTAACCCACACCGCTCTATAACCCACACCGTACTGTAACCCACACCGCTCTATAACCCACACCGTACTGTAACCCACACCGCTCTATAACCCACACAGTACTGTAACCCACACCGCTCTATAACCCACACCGCTCTATAACCCACACCGTACTGTAACCCACACCGCTCTGTAACCCACACCGCTCTGTAACCCACACCGCTCTATAACCCACACCGCTCTATAACCCACACCGTACTGTAACCCACACCGCTCTATAACCCACACCGTACTGTAACCCACACCGCTCTATAACCCACACCGTACTGTAACCCACACCGCTCTATAACCCACACCGTACTTTAACCCACACCGCTCTATAACCCACACCGTACTGTAACCCACACCGCTCTATAACCCACACCGCTCTATAACCCACACCGCTCTATAACCCACACCGTACTGTAACCCACACCGCTCTATAACCCACACCGCTCTATAACCCACACCGTACTGTAACCCACACCGCTCTATAACCCACACCGCTCTGTAACCCACACCGCTCTATAACCCACACCGCTCTGTAACCCACAACGCTCTATAATCCACATCGCTCTATAACCCACACCGCTCTATAACCCACACCGCTCTATAACCCACACCGCTCTATAACCCACACCGCTCTATAACCCACACCGTACTGTAACCCACACCGCTCTATAACCCACACCGCTCTATAACCCACACCGTACTGTAACCCACACCGCTCTGTAACCCACACCGCTCTATAACCCACACCGCTCTATAACCCACACCGTACTGTAACCCACACCGTACTGTAACCCACACCGCTCTATAACCCACACCGTACTGCAACCCACACCGCTCTATAACCCACACCGTACTGTAACCCACACCGCTCTATAACCCACACCGTACTGTAACCCACACCGCTCTATAACCCACACCGTACTGTAACCCACACCGCTCTATAACCCACACAGTACTGTAACCCACACCGCTCTATAACCCACACCGCTCTATAACCCACACCGTACTGTAACCCACGCCGCTCTGTAACCCACACCGCTCTGTAACCCACACCGCTCTATAACCCACACCGCTCTATAACCCACACCGTACTGTAACCCACACCGCTCTATAACCCACACCGTACTGTAACCCACACCGCTCTATAACCCACACCGTACTGTAACCCACACCGCTCTATAACCCACACCGTACTTTAACCCACACCGCTCTATAACCCACACCGTACTGTAACCCACACCGCTCTATAACCCACACCGCTCTATAACCCACACCGCTCTATAACCCACACCGTACTGTAACCCACACCGCTCTATAACCCACACCGCTCTATAACCCACACCGTACTGTAACCCACACCGCTCTATAACCCACACCGCTCTGTAACCCACACCGCTCTATAACCCACACCGCTCTGTAACCCACAACGCTCTATAATCCACACCGCTCTATAACCCACACCGCTCTATAACCCACACCGCTCTATAACCCACACCGCTCTATAACCCACACCGCTCTATAACCCACACCGTACTGTAACCCACACCGCTCTATAACCCACACCGCTCTATAACCCACACCGTACTGTAACCCACACCGCTCTGTAACCCACACCGCTCTATAACCCACACCGCTCTATAACCCACACCGTACTGTAACCCACACCGTACTGTAACCCACACCGCTCTATAACCCACACCGTACTGCAACCCACACCGCTCTATAACCCACACCGTACTGTAACCCACACCGCTCTATAACCCACACCGCTCTATAACCCACACCGCTCTATAACCCACACCGTACTGTAACCCACACCGCTCTATAACCCACACCGCTCTATAACCCACAACGCTCTATAATCCACACCGCTCTATAACCCACACCGCTCTATAACCCACACCGCTCTATAACCCACACCGCTCTATAACCCACACCGTACTGTAACCCACACCGCTCTATAACCCACACCGCTCTATAACCCACACCGTACTGTAACCCACACCGCTCTGTAACCCACACCGCTCTATAACCCACACCGTACTGTAACCCACACCGCTCTATAACCCACACCGCTCTATAACCACACCGCTCTATAACCCACACCGCTCTATAACCCACACCGCTCTATAACCCACACCGTACTGTAACCCACACCGCTCTATAACCCACACCGCTCTATAACCCACACCGCTCTATAACCCACACCGCTCTATAACCCACACCGTACTGTAACCCACACCGTACTGTAACCCACACCGCTCTATAACCCACACCGCTCTATAACCGACACCGCTCTATAACCCACACCGTACTGTAACCCACACCGCTCTATAACCCACACCGCTCTATAACCCACACCGCTCTATAACCCACACCGTACTGTAACCCACACCGTACTGTAACCCACACCGTACTGTAACCCACACCGCTCTATAACCCACACCGCTCTATAACCCACACCGTACTGTAACCCACACCGCTCTATAACCCACACCGCTCTATAACCCACACCGCTCTATAACCCACACCGTACTGTAACCCACACCGCTCTATAACCCACACCGTACTGTAACCCACACCGCTCTATAACCCACACCGTACTGTAACCCACACCACTCTATAACCCACACCGCTCTATAACCCACACCGCTCTATAACCCACACCGTACTGTAACCCACACCGCTCTATAACCCACATCGTACTGTAACCCACACCGCTCTATAACCCACACCGTACTCTAACCCACACCGCTCTATAACCCACACCGCTCTATAACCCACACCGTACTCTAACCCACACCGCTCTATAACCCACACCGCTCTATAACCCACACCGTACTGTAACCCACACCGCTCTATAACCCACACCGCTCTATAACCCACACCGCTCTATAACCCACACCGCTCTATAACCCACACCGTACTGTAACCCACACCGCTCTATAACCCACACCGTACTGTAACCCACACCGCTCTATAACCCACACCGTACTGTAACCCACACCGCTCTATAACCCACACCGTACTGTAACCCACACCGCTCTATAACCCACACCGTACTGTAACCCACACCGCTCTATAACCCACACAGTACTGTAACCCACACCGCTCTATAACCCACACCGCTCTATAACCCACACCGTACTGTAACCCACACCGCTCTGTAACCCACACCGCTCTGTAACCCACACCGCTCTATAACCCACACCGCTCTATAACCCACACCGTACTGTAACCCACACCGCTCTATAACCCACACCGTACTGTAACCCACACCGCTCTATAACCCACACCGTACTGTAACCCACACCGCTCTATAACCCACACCGTACTTTAACCCACACCGCTCTATAACCCACACCGTACTGTAACCCACACCGCTCTATAACCCACACCGCTCTATAACCCACACCGCTCTATAACCCACACCGTACTGTAACCCACACCGCTCTATAACCCACACCGCTCTATAACCCACACCGTACTGTAACCCACACCGCTCTATAACCCACACCGCTCTGTAACCCACACCGCTCTATAACCCACACCGCTCTGTAACCCACAACGCTCTATAATCCACATCGCTCTATAACCCACACCGCTCTATAACCCACACCGCTCTATAACCCACACCGCTCTATAACCCACACCGCTCTATAACCCACACCGTACTGTAACCCACACCGCTCTATAACCCACACCGCTCTATAACCCACACCGTACTGTAACCCACACCGCTCTGTAACCCACACCGCTCTATAACCCACACCGCTCTATAACCCACACCGTACTGTAACCCACACCGTACTGTAACCCACACCGCTCTATAACCCACACCGTACTGCAACCCACACCGCTCTATAACCCACACCGTACTGTAACCCACACCGCTCTATAACCCACACCGTACTGTAACCCACACCGCTCTATAACCCACACCGTACTGTAACCCACACCGCTCTATAACCCACACAGTACTGTAACCCACACCGCTCTATAACCCACACCGCTCTATAACCCACACCGTACTGTAACCCACACCGCTCTGTAACCCACACCGCTCTGTAACCCACACCGCTCTATAACCCACACCGCTCTATAACCCACACCGTACTGTAACCCACACCGCTCTATAACCCACACCGTACTGTAACCCACACCGCTCTATAACCCACACCGTACTGTAACCCACACCGCTCTATAACCCACACCGTACTTTAACCCACACCGCTCTATAACCCACACCGTACTGTAACCCACACCGCTCTATAACCCACACCGCTCTATAACCCACACCGCTCTATAACCCACACCGTACTGTAACCCACACCGCTCTATAACCCACACCGCTCTATAACCCACACCGTACTGTAACCCACACCGCTCTATAACCCACACCGCTCTGTAACCCACACCGCTCTATAACCCACACCGCTCTGTAACCCACAACGCTCTATAATCCACACCGCTCTATAACCCACACCGCTCTATAACCCACACCGCTCTATAACCCACACCGCTCTATAACCCACACCGCTCTATAACCCACACCGTACTGTAACCCACACCGCTCTATAACCCACACCGCTCTATAACCCACACCGTACTGTAACCCACACCGCTCTGTAACCCACACCGCTCTATAACCCACACCGCTCTATAACCCACACCGTACTGTAACCCACACCGTACTGTAACCCACACCGCTCTATAACCCACACCGTACTGCAACCCACACCGCTCTATAACCCACACCGTACTGTAACCCACACCGCTCTATAACCCACACCGCTCTATAACCCACACCGCTCTATAACCCACACCGTACTGTAACCCACACCGCTCTATAACCCACACCGCTCTATAACCCACAACGCTCTATAATCCACACCGCTCTATAACCCACACCGCTCTATAACCCACACCGCTCTATAACCCACACCGCTCTATAACCCACACCGTACTGTAACCCACACCGCTCTATAACCCACACCGCTCTATAACCCACACCGTACTGTAACCCACACCGCTCTGTAACCCACACCGCTCTATAACCCACACCGCTCTATAACCCACACCGTACTGTAACCCACACCGTACTGTAACCCACACCGCTCTATAACCCACACCGTACTGTAACCCACACCGCTCTATAACCCACACCGTACTGTAACCCACACCGCTCTATAACCCACACCGCTCTATAACCCACACCGCTCTATAACCCACACCGTACTGTAACCCACACCGCTCTATAACCCACACCGCTCTATAACCCACACCGCTCTATAACCCACACCGCTCTATAACCCACACCGTACTGTAACCCACACCGCTCTATAACCCACACCGTACTGTAACCCACACCGCTCTATAACCCACACCGTACTGTAACCCACACCGCTCTATAACCCACACCGTACTGTAACCCACACCGCTCTATAACCCACACCGCTCTATAACCCACACCGTACATTAACCCACACCGCTCTATAACCCACACCGTACTGTAACCCACACCGCTCTATAACCCACACCGCTCTATAACCCACACCGTACTGTAACCCACACCGCTCTATAACCCACACCGCTCTATAACCCACACCGTACTGTAACCCACACCGCTCTATAACCCACACCGCTCTGTAACCCACACCGCTCTATAACCCACACCGCTCTATTACCCACAACGCTCTATAATCCACACCGCTCTATAACCCACACCGCTCTATAACCCACACCGCTCTATAACCCACACCGCTCTATAACCCACACCGTACTGTAACCCACACCGTACTGTAACCCACACCGCTCTATAACCCACACCGCTCTATAACCCACACCGTACTGTAACCCACACCGTACTGTAACCCACACCGCTCTATAACCCACACCGTACTGTAACCCACACCGCTCTATAACCCACACCGTACTGTAACCCACACCGCTCTATAACCCACACCGTACTGTAACCCACACCGCTCTGTAACCCACACCGCTCTATAACCCACACCGCTCTATAACCCACACCGCTCTATAACCCACACCGCTCTATAACCCACACCGTACTGTAACCCACACCGCTCTATAACCCACACCGCTCTATAACCCACACCGCTCTATAACCCACACCGCTCTATAACCCACACCGTACTGTAACCCACACCGCTCTATAACCCACACTGTACTGTAACCCACACCGCTCTATAAACCACACCGTACTGTAACCCACACCGCTCTATAACCCACACCGTACTGTAACCCACACCGCTCTATAACCCACACCGCTCTATAACCCACACCGCTCTATAACCCACACCGTACTGTAACCCACACCGCTCTATAACCCACACCGCTCTATAACCCACACCGCTCTATAACCCACACCGCTCTATAACCCACACCGTACTGTAACCCACACCGCTCTATAACCCACACCGTACTGTAACCCACACCGCTCTATAACCCACATCGCTCTATAACCCACACCGCTCTATAACCCACACCGTACTGTAACCCACACCGCTCTATAACCCACACCGCTCTATAACCCACACCGCTCTATAACCCACACCGCTCAATAACCCACACCGCTCTATAACCCACACCGTACTGTAACCCACACCGCTCTATAACCCACTCCGCTCTATAACCCACACCGCTCTATAACCCACACCGCTCTATAACCCACACCGCTCTATAACCCACTCCATACTGTAACCCACACCGCTCTATAACCCACACCGTACTGTAACCCACACCGCTCTGTAACCCACACCGCTCTATAACCCACACCGCTCTATAACCCACACCGTACTGTAACCCACACCGTACTGTAACCCACACCGCTCTATAACCCACACCGTACTGTAACCCACACCGCTCTATAACCCACACCGTACTGTAACCCACACCGCTCTATAACCCACACCGCTCTATAACCCACACCGCTCTATAACCCACACCGTACTGTAACCCACACCGCTCTATAACCCACACCGTACTGTAACCCACACCGCTCTATAACCCATACCGCTCTATAACCCACACCGCTCTATAACCCACACCGTACTGTAACCCACACCGCTCTATAACCCACACCGCTCTATAACCCACACCGCTCTATAACCCACACCGCTCTATAACCCACACCGCTCTATAACCCACACCGCTCTATAACCCACACCGCTCTGTAACCCACACCGCTCTATAACCCACACCGCTCTATAACCCACACCGCTCTATAACCCACACCGCTCTATAACCCACACCGCTCTATAACCCACACCGTACTGTAACCCACACCGCTCTATAACCCACACCGTACTGTAACCCACACCGCTCTATAACCCACACCGTACTGTAACCCACACCGCTCTATAACCCACATCGCTCTATAACCCACACCGCTCTATAACCCACACCGTACTGTAACCCACACCGCTCTATAACCCACACCGCTCTATAACCCACACCGCTCTATAACCCACACCGTACTGTAACCCACACCGCTCTATAACCCACTCCGCTCTATAACCCACACCGCTCTATAACCCACACCGCTCTATAACCCACACCGCTCTATAACCCACACCGTACTGTAACCCACACCGCTCTATAACCCACACCGTACTTTAACCCACACCGCTCTATAACCCACACCGTACTGTAACCCACACCGCTCTATAACCCACACCGCTCTATAACCCACACCTCTCTATAACCCACACCGTACTGTAACCCACACCGCTCTATAACCCACACCGCTCTATAACCCACACCGTACTGTAACCCACACCGCTCTATAACCCACACCGCTCTGTAACCCACACCGCTCTATAACCCACACCGCTCTGTAACCCACAACGCTCTATAATCCACACCGCTCTATAACCCACACCGCTCTATAACCCACACCGCTCTATAACCCACACCGCTCTATAACCCACACCGTACTGTAACCCACACCGCTCTATAACCCACACCGCTCTATAACCCACACCGTACTGTAACCCACACCGTACTGTAACCCACACCGCTCTATAACCCACACCGCTCTATAACCCACACCGTACTGTAACCCACACCGTACTGTAACCCACACCGCTCTATAACCCACACCGTACTGTAACCCACACCGCTCTATAACCCACACCGTACTGTAACCCACACCGCTCTATAACCCACACCGTACTGTAACCCACACCGCTCTATAACCCACACCGCTCTATAACCCACACCGCTCTATAACCCACACCGCTCTATAACAAACACCGTACTGTAACCCACACCGCTCTATAACCCACACCGTACTGTAACCCACCCCGCTCTATAACCCACACCGTACTGTAACCCACACCGCTCTATAACCCACACCGTACTGTAACCCACACCGCTCTATAACCCACACCGTACTGTAACCCACACCGCTCTATAACCCACACCGCTCTATAACCCACACCGCTCTATAACCCACATCGCTCTATAACCCACACCGCTCTATAACCCACACCGTACTGTAACCCACACCGCTCTATAACCCACACCGCTCTATAACCCACACCGCTCTATAACCCACACCGCTCTATAACCCACACCGCTCTATAACCCACACCGTACTGTAACCCACACCGCTCTATAACCCACTCCGCTCTATAACCCACACCGCTCTATAACCCACACCGCTCTATAACCCACACCGCTCTATAACCCACACCGCTCTATAACCCACTCCATACTGTAACCCACACCGCTCTATAACCCACACCGTACTGTAACCCACACCGCTCTGTAACCCACACCGCTCTATAACCCACACCGCTCTATAACCCACACCGTACTGTAACCCACACCGTACTGTAACCCACACCGCTCTATAACCCACACCGTACTGTAACCCACACCGCTCTATAACCCACACCGTACTGTAACCCACACCGCTCTATAACCCACACCGCTCTATAACCCACACCGCTCTATAACCCACACCGTACTGTAACCCACACCGCTCTATAACCCACACCGTACTGTAACCCACACCGCTCTGTAACCCACACCGCTCTATAACCCACACCGCTCTATAACCCACACCGCTCTATAACCCACAACGCTCTATAACCCACACCGTACTGTAACCCACAGCGCTCTATAACCCACACCGCTCTATAACCCACACCGCTCTGTAACCCACACCGCTCTATAACCCACACCGTACTGTAACCCACACCGCTCTATAACCCACACCGCTCTATAACCCACACCGCTCTATAACCCACACCGCTCTATAACCCACACCGCTCTATAACAAACACCGTACTGTAACCCACACCGCTCTATAACCCACACCGTACTGTAACCCACACCGCTCTATAACCCACACCGTACTGTAACCCACACCGCTCTATAACCCACACCGTACTGTAACCCACACCGCTCTATAACCCACACCGTACTGTAACCCACACCGCTCTATAACCCACACCGCTCTATAACCCACACCGCTCTATAACCCACATCGCTCTATAACCCACACCGCTCTATAACCCACACCGTACTGTAACCCACACCGCTCTATAACCCACACCGCTCTATAACCCACACCGCTCTATAACCCACACCGCTCTATAACCCACACCGTACTGTAACCCACACCGCTCTATAACCCACTCCGCTCTATAACCCACACCGCTCTATAACCCACACCGCTCTATAACCCACACCGCTCTATAACCCACACCGCTCTATAACCCACTCCATACTGTAACCCACACCGCTCTATAACCCACACCGTACTGTAACCCACAGCGCTCTATAACCCACACCGCTCTATAACCCACACCGCTCTGTAACCCACACCGCTCTATAACCCACACCGTACTGTAACCCACACCGCTCTATAACCCACACCGCTCTATAACCCACACCGCTCTATAACCCACACCGCTCTATAACCCACACCGCTCTATAACAAACACCGTACTGTAACCCACACCGCTCTATAACCCACACCGTACTGTAACCCACACCGCTCTATAACCCACACCGTACTGTAACCCACACCGCTCTATAACCCACACCGTACTGTAACCCACACCGCTCTATAACCCACACCGTACTGTAACCCACACCGCTCTATAACCCACACCGCTCTATAACCCACACCGCTCTATAACCCACATCGCTCTATAACCCACACCGCTCTATAACCCACACCGTACTGTAACCCACACCGCTCTATAACCCACACCGCTCTATAACCCACACCGCTCTATAACCCACACCGCTCTATAACCCACACCGTACTGTAACCCACACCGCTCTATAACCCACTCCGCTCTATAACCCACACCGCTCTATAACCCACACCGCTCTATAACCCACACCGCTCTATAACCCACACCGCTCTATAACCCACTCCATACTGTAACCCACACCGCTCTATAACCCACACCGTACTGTAACCCACACCGCTCTGTAACCCACACCGCTCTATAACCCACACCGCTCTATAACCCACACCGTACTGTAACCCACACCGTACTGTAACCCACACCGCTCTATAACCCACACCGTACTGTAACCCACACCGCTCTATAACCCACACCGTACTGTAACCCACACCGCTCTATAACCCACTCCGCTCTATAACCCACACCGCTCTATAACCCACACCGCTCTATAACCCACACCGCTCTATAACCCACTCCATACTGTAACCCACACCGCTCTATAACCCACACCGTACTGTAACCCACACCGCTCTGTAACCCACACCGCTCTATAACCCACACCGCTCTATAACCCACACCGTACTGTAACCCACACCGTACTGTAACCCACACCGCTCTATAACCCACACCGTACTGTAACCCACACCGCTCTATAACCCACACCGTACTGTAACCCACACCGCTCTATAACCCACACCGCTCTATAACCCACACCGCTCTATAACCCACACCGTACTGTAACCCACACCGCTCTATAACCCACACCGTACTGTAACCCACACCGCTCTGTAACCCACACCGCTCTATAACCCACACCGCTCTATAACCCACACCGCTCTATAACCCACAACGCTCTATAACCCACACCGTACTGTAACCCACACCGCTCTATAACCCACACCGCTCTATAACCCACACCGCTCTGTAACCCACACCGCTCTATAACCCACACCGTACTGTAACCCACACCGCTCTATAACCCACACCGCTCTATAACCCACACCGCTCTATAACCCACACCGCTCTATAACCCACACCGCTCTATAACCCACACCGCTCTATAACCCACACCGTACTGTAACCCACACCGTACTGTAACCCACACCGCTCTAAAACCCACACCGTACTGTAACCCACACCGTACTGTACCCACACCGCTCTATAACCCACACCGTACTGTAACCCACACCGCTCTATAACCCACACCGTACTGTAACCCACACCGCTCTATAACCCATACCGCTCTATAACCCACACCGCTCTATAACCCACACCGTACTGTAACCCACACCGCTCTATTACCCACACCGCTCTATAACCCACACCGCTCTATAACCCACACCGCTCTATAACCCACACCGCTCTGTAACCCACACCGCTCTGTAACCAACACCGCTCTATAACCCACACCGCTCTATAACCCACACCGCTCTATAACCCACACCGCTCTATAACCCACACCGCTCTATAACCCACACCGCTCTATAACCCACACCGCTCTATAACCCACACCGCTCTATAACCCACACCGTACTGTAACCCACACCGCTCTATAACCCACACCGTACTGTAACCCACACCGCTCTATAACCCACACCGCTCTATAACCCACACCGCTCTATAACCCACTCCGTACTGTAACCGGAACCAGGGTCAGTAATTGAACCATACTCTAATTATCCTGAGGAGATAATATGAATTTATAGTCTGCGTGTGAGAGAGACAGTCCATCATTCATCTCTGGACAGGCACACTCTCTCTCTCTATATATATATCATCTCTCTCCCTCTCTCCCTCTTTCAACCTCTCTCAATATATATATCATCTCTCTCCCTCTCTCTCTCTCTCTCTCTCTCTCTCCCTCTATCATCTTTGTCTCTCTCTCTCTCTCTCTCTCTATCATCTCTCTCACTCTCTCTCTCTCTCTCTCTCTCTCTCTCTCCCTCCCTCTCTCTCTCTCTCTGTCCCTCTCTCTCTCTCTCTCTCTCTCTCCCTCTATCATCTTTGTCTCTCTCTCTATTTATCATCTTTGTCTCTCTCCCTCTCTCTCTCTCTCTTTCTCTCTCTGCATTGTGTTGCTGAAATATGATGTCTCCATTTTTCTCCTGTCATAATGACAACTGATGGCCTTATTCTCCTCCAGGCCTCCGGGGGATGATGAACTAGTAAGCAAACATTATTTTCTACTGAGAAGAAGGGTGCTCCATCATGGGGACTGGGCCGTTGTGTTGGTGGCAGAGAGAGGGGACTAGTGCATTGTGTTGTGTGGTAGAGGACTACAGAGGAGAGGACTGGGTTGTGTGGTAGAGGACTACAGAGGAGAGGACTGGGTTGTGTGGTAGAGGACTACAGAGGAGAGGACTGGGTTGTGTGGTAGAGGACTACAGAGGAGAGGACTGGGTTTGTTGTGTGGTAGAGGACTACAGAGGAGAGGACTGGGTTGTGTTGTAGAGGACTACAGAGGAGAGGACTGGGTTGTGTGGTCGAGGACTACAGAGGAGAGGACTGGGTTGTGTGGTAGAGGACTACAGAGGAGAGGACTGGGTTGTGTGGTAGAGGACTACAGAGGAGAGGACTGGGTTGTGTGGTAGAGGACTACAGAGGAGAGGACTGGGTTGTGTGGTAGAGGACTACAGAGGAGAGGACTGTGTTGTGTGGTAGAGGACTACAGAGGAGAGGACTGGTATATGTTAATAACTGGTCTAATAACAGGGGAACCATTGATCCTCTACCAGTAAAGGTGAATGTTAATAACTGGTCTAATAACAGGGGAACCATTGATCCTCTACCAGTAAAGGTGAATGTTAATATCTGGTCTAATAACAGGGGAACCATTGATCCTCTACCAGTAAAGGTGAATGTTAATATCTGGTCTAATAACAGGGGAACCATTGATCCTCTACCAGTAAAGGTGAATGTTAATATCTGGTCTAATAACAGGGGAACCATTGATCCTCTACCAGTAAAGGTGAATGTTAATATCTGGTCTAATAACAGGGGAACCATTGATCCTCTACCAGTAAAGGTGAATGTTTAAATGATCAGGTTTTTCTGTAGCCGTCCAAATGAGTGACGTGTCACTGCACCAGTACTAAACGGTGTCAGATTGGTCAATAGTCTGATTTATAGACGGCCGTGTAGTCAGGTGACAGCCCGGACCGTTACTTACAGTACGGCTTTCGGGAAGACTAGCGCAAGGTTGCTACATTTACAATAGGTCAGAATAAAATGTCCCTCTTCACTCCGATCTGCTGTCTGACAACCAGCGATTCATCTCATCTGACTAATGGGTTGTAGAGGTCCAGCAGGCTGAGGAAACAGGAGCTCAGGGGGGGGGGGGGGACACTGGAAGAGCTGGTTGTAGTGGTCCAGCAGGCTGAGGAAACAGGGCCTCAGGGGGGGGGGGGGGGGGACACTGGAAGAGCTGGTTGTAGTGGTCCAGCAGACTGAGGAAACAGGGCCTCAGGGGGGGGGGGGACACTGGAAGAGCTGGTTGTAGTGGTCCAGCAGGCTGAGGAAACAGGGCCTCAGGGGGGGGGGGGGGACACTGGAAGAGCTGGTTGTAGTGGTCCAGCAGGCTGAGGAAACAGGGCCTCGGGGGGGGGGGGGACACTGGAAGAGCTGGTTGTAGTGGTCCAGCAGGCTGAGGAAACAGGGCCTCAGGAGGGGGGGGGGGGGACACTGGAAGAGCTGGTTGTAGTGGTCCAGCAGGCTGAGGAAACAGGACCTCAGGGGGGGGGGGGGGGGGGGGGGGGGCACTGGAAGAGCTGGTTGTAGTGGTCCAGCAGGCTGAGGAAACAGGGCCTCAGGGGGGGGGGGACACTGGAAGAGCTGGTTGTAGTGGTCCAGCAGGCTGAGGAAACAGGGCCTCAGGGGGGGGGGGGGACACTGGAAGAGCTGGTTGTAGTGGTCCAGCAGGCTGAGGAAACAGATGTACCAACTGGATTTAGTCTGAGGAGGTGCCAGTCTCCTAGCCTCCTGATCTAGAGGAGGTGCCAGTCTCCTAG
Organism: Salmo salar; assembly: GCF_965601325.2. NCBI lineage: Eukaryota > Metazoa > Chordata > Actinopteri > Salmoniformes > Salmonidae > Salmo > Salmo salar. Next base: position 62,027 of record NW_027675676.1, read on the forward strand.
CCTCCTGATCTAGAGGAGGTGCCAGTCTCCTAGCCTCCTGATCTAGAGGAGGTGCCAGTCTCCTAGCCTCCTGTTCTAGAGGAGGTGCCAGTCTCCTAGCCTCCTGATCTAGAGGAGGTGCCAGTCTCCTAGCCTCCTGATCTAGAGGAGGTGCCAGTCTCCTAGCCTCCTGTTCTAGAGGAGGTGCCAGTCTCCTAGCCTCCAGATCTAGAGGAGGTGCCAGTCTCCTAGCCTCCTGATCTAGAGGAGGTGCCAGTCTCCTAGCCTCCTGTTCTAGAGGAGGTGCCAGTCTCCTAGCCTCCTGATCTAGAGGAGGTGCCAGTCTCCTAGCCTCCTGATCTAGAGGAGGTGCCAGTCTCCTAGCCTCCTGTTCGAGAGGAGGTGCCAGTCTCCTAGCCTCCTGTTCTAGAGGAGGTGCCAGTCTCCTAGCCTCCAGATCTAGAGGAGGTGCCAGTCTCCTAGCCTCCTGTTCTAGAGGAGGTGCCAGTCTCCTAGCCTCCAGATCTAGAGGAGGTGCCAGTCTCCTAGCCTCCTGATCTAGAGGAGGTGCCAGTCTCCTAGCCTCCTGATCTAGAGGAGGTGCCAGTCTCCTAGCCTCCTGTTCTAGAGGAGGTGCCAGTCTCCTAGCCTCCAGATCTAGAGGAGGTGCCAGTCTCCTAGCCTCCTGTTCGAGAGGAGGTGCCAGTCTCCTAGCCTCCAGATCTAGAGGAGGTGCCAGTCTCCTAGCCTCCTGATCTAGAGGAGGTGCCAGTCTCCTAGCCTCCTGTTCTAGAGGAGGTGCCAGTCTCCTAGCCTCCTGTTCTAGAGGAGGTGCCAGTCTCCTAGCCTCCTGTTCGAGAGGAGGTGCCAGTCTCCTAGCCTCCTGTTCGAGAGGAGGTGCCAGTCTCCTAGCCTCCAGATCGAGAGCAGGTGCCAGTCTCCTAGCCTCCCGATCGAGAGGAGGTGCCAGCCAGCTTTATCCCGCTCCCTAAAGAGGAATTACAGTCTAACGAGATTTACAGCCAATCACTTCAGCTCAATTTAATTAGGACCAATAAGGGGGTGATGAATGCTCACCTACCCGTCGTTAGTATTCTAAACAATCATCTCCCAGTGCAGCGACCAGCCTGCTTTATGAAGACTCTGATTCATTTATGTCACAGTTCCTCATCCATCTGCTGGTAACCGGAGTAACATGGTCCATTCAGAGGAAACCGTCTGGAAGAGAAACATCTGCGCTAATAAAACTATAGTCTTTTATGATTTAAAAAAATTAAATATCAAAAAATGTTTCCCTATTTTTCTTGGCACGTATGTATGATTGTTTTTTTTTTTTTTTAAAGCAAGTTATTAGAAAACCGTGTCGCAGATTTTTTTTTATTAAAGCAAAACGCATCTAAGACATGTATTTTCCAAAACGATTAAATTATCCCAGCAGTTATTTTCACCTAGGGCAGAAGGCAAAGGCGGGTTTAGGATGCCCCCGGAACAAATCGTTTTGATTGACAGAGTCATATTTGTGAGAAGGTTATGAACCACAAAACAAGGGTTAAAAGGAAATTGACCTGGCAGTTGACGTGTGACTGATCCATCGAGCTGGAGGTAGTTAATCTTGCTGCCGAGGCTACATGAAGCATATATAACTAATGACAATGGCTGCATGGTAATATATCACCGCATGGATTCGTTCCTGCAGTTCTGTCTACTTTTTCTCCTTCCCCGTGAGTCCCCTCTCTACCACTATACGTGTTACCTCTTCTGTGGGCAGACAATATCATCTAGATGGATGGAGTGTCAACAGTGAAAATATTGACAATGTCAAAAAGTATAGAGAAGTTTACTGAGGTCTAATATTACACTCGGGAAGGCACCTAGATTCCACTTTCCTAAACTTTGTTGTAAACCGCTATCGATTTACAATTAAAACAAACATTTATTTTGGGGGTCTATAATTTAATCTACTTGAAATTGTGGATTGTGAATCGTTACCTCACATTGAACTGAACAGTTTCAGTCACCGAATTTGCGTTTCACAAACAGAAGTACTCCTTCCTTGATGGTCGTGACCTTTCTCTGTAACGCCGTAAAGAGTTCTCCCATCAGCCTCCTAACTCCTCGTCACACTATCCTGGTCCGTCGGCTCCTCTACCGACTGTCAATCTACCGAATTATTAGTCTGACCTGGTCTGGTCGGGCTTCTGAGTCTATTGACCTAGTGTAGACTGGTTCTTCAGGTGTGGTTCTCCTCTGACGTTCTCACACCCTCTCTCATCCATTTGACTTCATTCAAATACTTCTTGTCCCTTCTACGTCAACACGCTACCTCTATCAATCAATACTTTGATAAAGGACATTTCCTTTAGTTGGCACTTTATATCCGCCAATAACATCATAAACCTGCCATTGTCAAATTAGTATGTTATTAAATCACTTTCAGTCTATTCACACACATCGGTGCCTCAATCTAAGAAACATGATATAAAAATCCCCATCAAAATCTGTCAGGTTAAGTTAGAGATATCAGCGTAAAGATATATTTTGAGTTAGAGATATCAGCGTAAAGATATATTTTGAGTTAGAGATATCAGTGTAAAGATATATTTTCAGTTAGAGATATCAGCGTAAAGATATATTTTGAGTTAGAGATATCAGCGTAAAGATATATTTTGAGTTAGAGATATCAGCGTAAAGATATATTTTCAGTTAGAGATATCAGTGTAAAGATATAGGTTGAGTTAGAGATATCAGCGTAAAGATATATTTTGAGTTAGATATATCAGCGTAAAGATATATTTTGAGTTAGAGATATCAGCGTAAAGATATATTTTCAGTTAGAGATATCAGTGTAAAGATATATTTTGAGTTAGAGATATCAGCGTAAAGATATATTTTCAGTTAGAGATATCAGCGTAAAGATATATTTTCAGTTAGAGATATCAGCGTAAAGATATATTTTCAGTTAGAGATATCAGTGTAAAGATATATTCTGAGTTAGAGATATCAGTGTAAAGATATATTCTGAGTTAGAGATATCAGTGTAAAGATATATTTTCAGTTAGAGATATCAGCGTAAAGATATATTTTCAGTTAGAGATATCAGTGTAAAGATATATTCTGAGTTAGAGATATCAGCGTAAAGATATATTTTACTTGGGCTGTGTCTTCTGCATCTGCGGTGGAAGGTGGCTGACCTACAGTGGTGTTCGTCAGACCGTGAGACAAACCAAAAATCGGTCTTCTCATGAAAACGGCTGTAACGTCCGAATTCGACGGTGATCTCTGTTTTGCTCTTGCGACCCCCACAAGCCCCACAGGACTTGTCTGAAGTCGGTTCAGTCGATGTACCAACTTTCTGATTGAAGCAGCTGAACCGTTTTGGCTGCGAATTCATGTGACCCCACAGTGAAAAGGTGAGATTCGCACGAACACGATGGTTTGGACTTTTGACTCGTCTGAAGGTATCCGGTAACGGTAGAAAACATGTATTTATTGATATATTTTTTAATTTTACCTTTATTTATGCAGGTTTTTCTCATTGAGATAACATCTCTTGTCCAAGAGAGAACTGGTCCAACAGCATGGAAGTACGGAAGCTTTTTGTTCGTCCGGAACATTTCTGGGATCTTTTATTTCAGTTGATAATACATAAAACACTTTACATGTTGCATTTATGTTTTGTTCAGTATATATATATATATATATATATATATTTCCTGAGCTTTCTTATATCTCCTAGATATAGGACAGACACTTCCAAACCATATTCCTTATGATTTATTTTTTTGCCAGTCTGTTTTGTCATTTATTAATATGTTATTCAATTAATTCCTATGGGCTATAGCAGTAAAGGACAAAATCTATATTCAATCAAATCATTTTGTTCTATATATATTTTTTCTCTAAAGGGGGTCTTAAAATTGTAAATCAAATAGCTAAATGATCCTTGGAATGACGATGTGAAAACAATTCCACATCTTCGACTCCAGAGAATGAACGGACTGCCTTTTCCACTGTGCATCCTGTGGATCTGTGGTGAGAGGTGAGATACGAGGCCCAGTTGGTCTGGACCCTGCTGCACCTGGAGGACGATCAACTGGAGGACTGGTAGATACACGGAGCAGTAGGACAACAGGACCCTAACCCTGTTAACTAACCCTGATAACTAACCCTAACCCTGTTAACTAACCCTGATAACTAGCCCTGTTAACTAACCCAAACCCTGTTAACTAACCCTGTTAACTAACCCTGTTAACTAACCCTGATAACTAACCCTAACCCTGTTAACTAACCCTGATAACTAACCCGAACCCTGTTAACTAACCCAAACCCTGTTAACTAACCCTAACCCTGTTAACTAACCCTGTTAACTAACCCAAACCCTGTTAACTAACCCTGTTAACTAACCCTAACCCTGTTAACTAACCCTGATAACTAACCCTAACCCTGTTAACTAACCCTGTTAACTAACCCAAACCCCGTTAACTAACCCAAACCCTGTTAACTAACCCTAACCCTGTTAACTAACCCTGTTAACTAACCCTAACAACTAACCCTAACCCTGTCAACTAACCCTAACAACTAACCCTAACCCTGTTAACTAACCCTGTTAACTAACCCTAACCCTGTCAACTAACCCTGTTAACTAACCCTAACCCTGTCAACTAACCCTGTTAACTAACCCTAACCCTGTCAACTAACCCAAACCATGTCAACTAACCCTGTCAACTAACCCTAACCCTGTTAACTAACCCTAACCCTGTTAACTAACAACTAACCCTGTCAGAAATAAGCTTTTTGTACATCTGGAATATTCCTGGGATGTTTTATTTCAGCTCATGAAACATGGGACTAACACTTTACATGTTGCGTTTATATTTTGTTCAATGTATTGATCAGTCTTCTGGCTTGGGGTGTAGAAGCTGTTCAGGGTCCTGTTGGTCCCAGACTTGGCGTTCCGGTACCGCTGGCTGTGCAGTAGCAGAAAGAACAGTCTATGACTTGGGTGGCTGAAGTCTTTCACAATCTGTAGGGCCTTCCTCTGACACCGCCTGGTATCGAGGACTTGGATGGCAGGGAACTCGGCCCCGGTGAAGTACTGGGCCATGCGCACTACCCTCTGTAGCGCCTTGTATGTGGATGCCAAGCAGTTGCCATACCAGGCGGTGATGCAGCCAGTCAAGATGCTCTCGATGGTGCAGCTGTAGAACTTTTTGTGGATCTGAGGGCCCATGTCAATTCTTTTCAGCCTCCTGAGGGCTGAAGAGGAGTTGTTGTGCCCCCGCTTCACAATTTGTTTTGGGTGTGTCAGATGATGTGGACACAGAGTAACCGGCCCACTAGGGCCTCATCAATGTGAATGTAGCCCAGGTGGTGCCAGGTTGTTGTCCTGTAGCCCACGGTCTGCTCCTTTGTGTTGCCCACGTTGAGGGAGAGGTTGTTGTCCTGGCACCATACTGCCAGGTCTCTGACCTCCTCCCTGCCAGGTCTCTGATCTCCTCCCTGCCAGGTCTCTGACCTCCTCACTGCCAGGTCTCTGAACTCCACACTGTCAGGTGTCTGACCTCCTCCGACCTCCTCACTGCCAGGTCTCTGACCTCCTCCCTGCCACGTCTCTGACCTCCACACTGCCAGGTCTCTGACCTCCTCCCTGCCAGGTCTCTGACCTCCTCCCTGCCAGGTCTCTGACCTCCTCCCTGCCAGGTCTCTGACCTCCTCCCTGCCACGTCTCTGACCTCCTCCCTGCCACGTCTCTGACCTCCACACTGCCACGTCTCTGACCTCCTCCCTGCCAGGTCTCTGACCTCCACACTGCCACGTCTCTGACCTCCTCCCTGCCAGGTCTCTGACCTCCTCCCTGCCACGTCTCTGACCTCCTCCCTGCCACGTCTCTGACCTCCTCCCTGCCAGGTCTCTGACCTCCTCCCTGCCACGTCTCTGACCTCCACACTGCCACGTCTCTGACCTCCACACTGCCAGGTGTCTGACCTCCTCCGACCTCCTCCCTGCCAGGTCTCTGACCTCCTCCCTGCCAGGTCTCTGACCTCCTCACTGCCAGGTCTCTGACCTCACTGCCAGGTCTCTGACCTCCTCACTGCCAGGTCTCTGACCTCCTCCCTGCCAGGTCTCTGACCTCCTCCCTGCCAGGTCTCTGACCTCCTCACTGCCAGGTCTCTGACCTCCACACTGCCAGGTGTCTGACCTCCTCCGACCTCCTCCCTGCCAGGTCTCTGACCTCCTCCCTGCCTGTACAGGGAGTCACACTGTGAATCATTTAGCAGCACCTTCCCATGTCAACCAAAGGGTTTGATATGAGACTGGCTAATGACCAATTGAACTAGGAAGGGTCATCCAAAACAAAGCTGTTTACCTGTGTTTCTCTGACGTGTGTCTGTAAAGCTTTCAGAAAGAAAAAGTGTTGTTTGTGCATACTGAAGGAGGAATGGCTATTGGCTGTTGACAGAAGTGAAGTTTGGTGCCACTCAGTAACTCAGGAAGTGGTTCACCATGAGACTGAAGAGGTGGTGGTTCGCTATGAGACTGAAGAGGTGGTGGTTCACTATGAGCCTGAAGAGGTGGTGGTTCACTATGACACTGAAGAGGTGGTGGTTCACTATGAGACTGAAGAGGTGGTGGTTCACCATGAGACTGAAGAGGTGGTGGTTCACTATGAGACTGAAGAGGTGGTGGTTCACTATGAGACTGAAGAGGTGGTGGTTCGCTATGAGAGTGAAGAGGTGGTGGTTCGCTATGACACTGAAGAGGTGGTGGTTCGCTATGAGAGTGAAGAGGTGGTGGTTCGCTATGAGAGTGAAGAGGTGCTGGTTCACTATGAGACTGAAGAGGTGGTGGTTCACCATGTGACTGAAGAGGTGGTGGTTCGCTATGAGACTGAAGAGGTGGTGGTTCACTATGAGACTGAAGAGGTGGTGGTTCACTATGAGACTGAAGAGGTGGTGGTTCACTATGAGACTGAAGAGGTGGTGGTTCACCATGAGACTGAAGAGGTGGTGGTTCACTATGAGACTGAAGAGGTGGTGGTTCACTATGAGACTGAAGAGGTGGTGGTTCACTATGAGACTGAAGAGGTGCTGGTTCACTATGAGAGTGAAGAGGTGGTGGTTCGCTATGAGAGTGAAGAGGTGTTGGTTCACTATGAGACTGAAGAGGTGGTGGTTCACTATGAGACTGAAGAGGTGGTGGTTCACTATGAGACTGAAGAGGTGGTGGTTCACTATGAGCCTGAAGAGGTGCTGGTTCACCATGAGACTGAAGAGGTGGTGGTTCACCATGAGACTGAAGAGGTGGTGGTTCGCTATGAGACTGAAGAGGTGGTGGTTCGCTATGAGACTGAAGAGGTGGTGGTTCACCATGAGACTGAAGAGGTGGTGGTTCACTATGAGACTGAAGAGGTGGTGGTTCACTATGAGCCTGAAGAGGTGGTGGTTCGCTATGAGACTGAAGAGGTGGTGGTTCACTATGAGACTGAAGAGGTGGTGGTTCACCATGTGACTGAAGAGGTGGTGGTTCACCATGAGACTGAAGAGGTGGTGGTTCACTATGAGAGTGAAGAGGTGGTGGTTCACCATGAGACTGAAGAGGTGGTGGTTCACCATGTGACTGAAGAGGTGGTGGTTCACCATGAGACTGAAGAGGTGGTGGTTCACCATGAGACTGAAGAGGTGGTGGTTCACTATGAGACTGAAGAGGTGGTGGTTCACTATGAGCCTGAAGAGGTGCTGGTTCACCATGAGACTGAAGAGGTGGTGGTTCACTATGAGACTGAAGAGGTGGTGGTTCACTATGAGCCTGAAGAGGTGGTGGTTCACCATGAGACTGAAGAGGTGGTGGTTCGCTATGAGACTGAAGAGGTGGTGGTTCACCATGAGAATGAAGAGGTGGTGGTTCGCTATGAGACTGAAGAGGTGGTGGTTCACCATGAGACTGAAGAGGTGGTGGTTCACCATGAGACTGAAGAGGTGGTGGTTCACTATGAGACTGAAGAGGTGGTGGTTCACTATGAGACTGAAGAGGTGCTGGTTCACTATGAGACTGAAGAGGTGCTGGTTCACCATGAGACTGAAGAGGTGGTGGTTCACCATGAGCCTGAAGAGGTGGTGGTTCACTATGAGCCTGAAGAGGTGGTGGTTCACTATGAGACTGAAGAGGTGCTGGTTCACTATGAGACTGAAGAGGTGGTGGTTCACCATGAGACTGAAGAGGTGGTGGTTCACCATGAGACTGAAGAGGTGCTGGTTCACTATGAGACTGAAGAGGTGGTGATTCACTATGTGACTGAAGTCTACAGAGGTTTTTAATGTAATCAGATAATCAGGAATCATCACAGCTTAATTTCACGTGTCACTTAAATTAGACGGAAGAGCCTCATTGAGTTTCCCCTAACCTGAAGACTTCTGTAATCAATGTAAGCCAGAGAGGTAAGCCACTGAATCCATAAGAGATTGTTTTCAGGAGTGGATCATTATAGAGTATTGAAAAAAGAAGTGGTTGTTGTTGTCCTGGATACTGCTGGTAGGAGATGTGCTGTACCTGTGCTGTATACATGAAGACATCAACGTTCATCTAACCGGTAGCTGAATAAATGTTTTACTACAGGGCTGTCTGGCAGTCTTCCTGTCCTCAGGTCGTCCAGAGGTAACCGTTTATCATGCTGATAACACACCTCGTTCTCAGAGCCCAAAACAATACTCCTTCCACGTCCTTCCAATCGGAGTTATGTACCCATTTAGAAGCTCACGTTACCGATCAATTATACATTGAATTAACAACTAAAATGATATACAATCGAAACACATTCTCTATTTATTTATATAATTTATTTAACCATATTTAAGACGTAAATTTTAACAAGGTTAAGTATGTAACATCGGTCCAAATATATTCCGTTTTCATCTGTCTACAATTGTTGATGTTGGAGGGTATACAGCCTGTATCTCTTGAAACTGAATCTCCCCACCGCCCATGCTCAGGGACTACCAGCATCTCTCTCTCTCTCTCTCTCTCTCTCTCTCTCTCTCTCTCTATCCCCCCCCCCCCCCTTGTCTCTCAACAGCTTCAGAAAACACACTAAGTAGAAAAAAGGCAGCGTTCTCTAACAGTATCTGTCTGTAGCAGTACATACAGAGGCAGTGTGGGTAGAGCCCAGGTCAGAGCCTGCGTCTATCTGTCACTCACCCTCCTCTCGCTGATAACAACATTCCAACGGCCAGATAACTCTGGACAACCATCTTAAATTCTAAAAGGGGAAGAACTTTTCATCAGTTGGCTGCATATTAGCTTTCAGTAGTGGAGGAGGGTGGAAATACACATCGTCACTGTGAAACAGCAGTCCTGAACCCAAGTACAGCGGATATATACACATTTAAAAAAAAACAAAAAAAAAAACACATAGTACTTTTTTTGGGAAAAATTGTTCTGCTCCACATTGCTTTAATTTATTATGTTTTGGATTGTTATGCGTTTGAGTGTTGTACCAGTACGCAATGTCAAAAAGCCGAGGGTCAAATTGAAGGTAGAACACCTCAGAAGGGAATTTGGGAGTTTCCTGAAGTCTGTGTAAAACATTGTTATCAGCTGAATGTGACGTAATACAGTATAATTGTTGTTTATACAGACAGACAGACAGACAGACAGACAGACAGACAGACAGACAGACAGACAGACAGACAGACAGACACAGACAGACACAGACAGACAGACAGACAGACAGACAGACAGACAGACAGACAGACAGACAGACAGACAGACAGACAGACAGACAGACAGACAGACAGACAGACAGACAGACAGACAGAGGGAGTGGGACAGTGGGAGTTACCTACTGTAGGTGTGGTGCAACTCACCTCTAAAGCCCAGTTCCTGTAGAAACTAGCCCAGTGTGGCTCAACAACCCATTATGGGAAGTAGATCCAAAGTTACATCTGGGATGGGTTTGCATGGCTTTGGTTGGGTTCAAACTACAATAGAAGGTTCTGGCTGCTAACCAGGTGCTAATTAGACGGTCCAACTGGCTGCTAACCAGGTGCTAATCAGAAGGTTCAACTGGCTGCAAATCAGAAGGTTCAACTGGCTGCTAACCAGGTGCTAATCAAAAGGTTCAACTGGCTGCTAACCAGGTGCTAATCAGAATGTTCAACTGGCTGCTAACCAGGTGCTAATCAGACGGTTCAACTGGCTGCAAATCAGAAGGTTCAACTGGCTGCTAACCAGGTGCTAATCAAAAGGTTCAACTGGCTGCTAACCAGGTGCTAATCAGAAGGTTCAACTGGCTGCAAATCAGAAGGTTCAACTGGCTGCTAACCAGGTGCTAATCAAAAGGTTCAACTGGCTGCTAACCAGGTGCTAATCAGAATGTTCAACTGGCTGCTAACCAGGTGCTAATCAGACGGTTCAACTGGCTGCTAACCAGAAGGTCCAACTGGCTGCTAACCAGGTGCTAATCAGAAGGTTCAACTGGCTGCTAACCAGGTGCTAATCAGAAGGTTCAACTGGCTGCTAATCAGAAGCTTCAACTGGCTGCTAATCAGAAGGTTCAACTGGCTGCTAACCAGGTGCTAATCAGAAGGTTCAACTGGCTGCTAACCAGGTGCTAATCAGAAGGTTCAACTGGCTGCTAACCAGGTGCTAATCAGAAGGTTCAACTGGCTGCTAACCAGGTGCTAATCAGAAGGTTCAACTGGCTGCTAACCAGGTGCTAATCAGAAGGTTCAACTGGCTACTAACCAGGTGCTAATCAGAAGGTTCAACTGGCTGCTAACCAGGTGCTAATCAGAAGGTTCAACTGGCTGCTAACCAGGTGCTAATCAGAAGCTTCAACTGGCTGCTAATCAGAAGCTTCAACTGGCTGCTAACCAGGTGCTAATCAGAAGGTTCAACTGGCTGCTAACCAGGTGCTAATCAGAAGCTTCAACTGGCTGCTAATCAGAAGGTTCAACTGGCTGCTAATCAGAAGGTTCATCTGGCTGCTAACCAGGTGCTAATCAGACGGTTCAACTGGCTGCTAACCAGAAGGTTCATCTGGCTGCTAACCAGGTGCTAATCAGAAGGTTCAACTGGCTGCTAACCAGGTGCTAATCAGACGGTCCAACTGGCTGCTAATCAGGTGCTAATCAGAAGGTTCAACTGGCTGTTAACCAGGTGCTAATCAGAAGGTTCAACTGGCTGCTAACCAGGTGCTAATCAGAAGGTTCAACTGGCTGCTAACCAGGTGCTAATCAGAAGGTTCAACTGGCTGCTAACCAGGTGCTAATCAGAAGGTTCTGGCTGCTAACCAGGTGCTAATCAGAAGGTTCTGGCTGCTAACCAGGTGCTAATCAGAAGGTTCAACTGGCTGCTAACCAGGTGCTAATCAGATGGTCCAACTGGCTGCTAACCAGGTGCTAATCAGAAGGTTCAACTGGCTGCTAATCAGAAGGTTCATCTGGCTGCTAACCAGGTGCTAATCAGACGGTTCAACTGGCTGCTAACCAGAAGGTCCAACTGGCTGCTAACCAGGTGCTAATCAGAAGGTTCAACTGGCTGCTAACCAGGTGCTAATCAGAAGGTTCAACTGGCTGCTAATCAGAAGGTTCAACTGGCTGCTAACCAGGTGCTAATCAAAAGGTCTAACTGGCTGCTAACCAGGTGCTAATCAGACGGTCCAACTGGCTGCTAATCAGGTGCTAATCAGAAGGTTCAACTGGCTGCTAACCAGGTGCTAATCAGAAGGTTCAACTGGCTGCTAACCAGGTGCTAATCAGACGGTCCAACTGGCTGCTAATCAGGTGCTAATTAGAAGGTTCAACTGGCTGCTAACCAGGTGCTAATCAGAAGGTTCAACTGGCTGCTAACCAGGTGCTAATCAGACGGTTCAACTGGCTGCTAACCAGGTGCTAATCAGAAGGTTCAACTGGCTGCTAACCAGGTGCTAATCAGAAGGTTCAACTGGCTGCTAATCAGGTGCTAATCAGAAGGTTCAACTGGCGCTAACCAGGTGCTAATCAGAAGGTTCAACTGGCTGCTAACCAGGTGCTAATCAGAAGGTTCAACTGGCTGCTAATCAGAAGGTTCAACTGGCTGCTAACCAGGTGCTAATCAAAAGGTCTAACTGGCTGCTAACCAGGTGCTAATCAGACGGTCCAACTGGCTGCTAATCAGGTGCTAATCAGAAGGTTCAACTGGCTGCTAACCAGGTGCTAATCAGAAGGTTCAACTGGCTGCTAACCAGGTGCTAATCAGACGGTCCAACTGGCTGCTAATCAGGTGCTAATTAGAAGGTTCAACTGGCTGCTAACCAGGTGCTAATCAGAAGGTTCAACTGGCTGCTAACCAGGTGCTAATCAGACGGTTCAACTGGCTGCTAACCAGGTGCTAATCAGAAGGTTCAACTGGCTGCTAACCAGGTGCTAATCAGAAGGTTCAACTGGCTGCTAATCAGGTGCTAATCAGAAGGTTCAACTGGCGCTAACCAGGTGCTAATCAGAAGGTTCAACTGGCTGCTAACCAGGTGCTAATCAGACGGTTCAACTGGCTGCTAACCAGGTGCTAATCAGAAGTTTCAACTGGCTGCTAACCAGGTGCTAATCAGAAGGTTCAACTGGCTGCTAACCAGGTGCTAATCAGACGGTTCAACTGGCTGCTAACCAGGTGCTAATCAGAAGGTTCAACTGGCTTCTAACCAGGTGCTAATCAGAAGGTTCAACTGGCTGCTAACCAGGTGCTAATCAGAAGGTTCAACTGGCTGCTAACCAGGTGCTAATCAGACGGTTCAACTGGCTGCTAACCAGGTGCTAATCAGAAGGTTCAACTGGCTGCTAATCAGAAGGTTCAACTGGCTGCTAATCAGAAGGTTCAACTGGCTGCTAACCAGGTGCTAATCAGAAGGTTCAACTGGCTGCTAATCAGAAGGTTCAACTGGCTGCTAACCAGAAGGTTCAACTGGCTGCTAACCAGGTGCTAATCGGCAGCAAATCTCTTTCTCAGCCAGACAGAACCTCAAGAAACCTCAAGCCATGAATCAAAAATGAAATATTCACAGCTGAATGACATTCTACAACTTACATTTGTTTAAATGAAAACATGTAGCGTACTGCTTTGATCACATTCCACAAGTTATTGTCACGGCTGGCGAAAGGAAGCGGACCAAAGTGCAGCGTGCGTGTAGTTCCACATTTTATTTACTCCGTGAAACTTTGCAATACATAAATAACTGAATTAACAAAACAACAAACAGTGACGCAGAGAGAAACAAACACTACTCAAAATATAATAACCCACAAAACCCAGGAAGAAAAACCCCTACTTAAATATGATCTCCAATTAGAGACAACGAGGACCAGCTGCCTCCAATTGGAGATCAACCCCCAAAAAACCCCATAGAAATAGAAAAACTAGAACTTAAACATAGAAATACAAAACATAGAAAAACACTAAACACCCCCTGTCACGCCCTGACCTACTCTACCATAGAAAATAACCTCTTACTCTGGTCAGGACGTGACAGATATGTTTTGATATGACAGTAGAACCACACCAACAAACAGAGACACAAGGCTAACTGACACATTATATAAGATCAGGTCCTAATTCATCCTCAGGGTGACAAATACGGACACATCCCTCCTCATCCTCACCTTCTGTGATGGTAAACTCTTATTGACCTTCTAGCAAAATGTGATCAAATGTATAGGGCCCTGTAGTTAATTAGTGTTAGTCCTTACTCTGGGTTAACTGGGTTAACTGGGTTAGCTGGGTTAGTACTAGTCCTTATTCTGGGTTAACTGGGTTAACTGGGTTAACTGGGTTAACTGGGTTAGCTGGGTTAGTACTAGTCCTTATTCTGGGTTAACTGGGTTAGTGTTAGTCCTTATTCTGGGTTAACTGGGTTAACTGGGTTAGCTGGGTTAGTACTAGTCCTTATTCTGGATTAACTGGGTTAGTGTTAGTCCTTACTCTGGGTTAACTGGGTTAGTGTTAGTCCTTACTCTGGGTTAACTGGGTTAGCTGGGTTAGTGTTAGTCCTTACTCTGGGTTAACTGGGTTAACTGGGTTAGTGTTAATCCTTACTCTGGGTTAACTGGGTTAGCTGGGTTAGTGTTATTCCTTACTCTGGGTTAGCTGTGTTTATAGTGCTGGGCTGGCTGTTTTTAATAAGTGGTTGGATGGATCAATAAGAGATGGCACCATTAAGATCCTCTCCCCCTCCTCCTGGGAACAGACCAGACCCCCTTCTGACTGATTACAGGGGATCTATAACAAGAGCTGGTTCAAGTACACAGCCAGCCGACCGGCTCACAGACCTTTAATACCGTCCTGTCCCTGCACCTGGCTGGAACACAGATGGTTTTTACAGTAATTCTCCAGTAGAGCACAGATGGTTTTTACAGTAATTCTCCAGTAGAGCACAGATGGTTTTTACAGTAATTCTCCAGTAGAACACAGATGGTTTTTACAGTAATTCTCCAGTAGAACACAGATGGTTTTTACAGTAATTCTCCAGTAGAACACAGATCGTTTTTACAGTAATTCTCCAGTAGAACATAGATAGTTTTTACAGTAATTCTCTAGTAGAACACAGATAGTTTTTACAGTAATTCTCCAGTAGAACATAGATAGTTTTCACAGTAATTCTCCAGTAGAACATAGATAGTTTTTACAGTAATTCTCCAGTAGAACATAGATAGTTTTTACAGTAATTCTCCAGTAGAACACAGATGGTTTTCACAGTAATTCTCCAGTAGAACACAGATAGTTTTTACAGTAATTCTACAGTAGAACACAGATAGTTTTTACAGTAATTCTCCAGTAGAACTGCCTGACACTAGCTGGACTTTAACAACAACAGAGTCTGCCTGCAACAAAAGTAGCCTTACGGCCGCGGCAACAATTTGAAAAGAGGAAGTGATTTCTAACAACATTATTAAAATACATTTTATATTCCTACCTCAAGATTGAGCATTTGCAAGATTAATTAAAAACTCAATTTTAAACTATATATTTTTACATTACGCTCACAAAAATGTATAAAAAAATTATTTGAAAGGCTTGTTTGTCTGCGTAGCTATTTTCAGGACATTGAACCTATAATGTCCCTGGATGTGATTATAAAGCCAATCATTTGGCGTGACCCCACATATGGATGGTTAAACACAAAGGTAACAGAACGAACAACCTCTGCGGCTGATAGATGCCTGCATAGCTTCAATTGGTGTGGCCATAAGGGCAATACATTTTCATCGGGGTCAACACCGGGTACGGAGGGATCCTAATATATTTTATTTATCTTTTCAGTGACGTTGAGAAACAGCTGTTTGGCAGCTGTCGCAGATATTCAAGTGGGGGTTTTGTCTGTCGAGGCTCCAGACGGACAATGGTGACCATCGATTGGAGGGCCTCAACATCACTGCTGCTTGTCAGGTGAATATAAAGTCCATTATCTATGCAGCCCAGTCTGCTGAACCAGAACAACAACAGCTAGAATTAGCACCGTTTCTTCCTGTCCAATCCAGCCTCTCTCAGCTTCTACTGTAGTTCTCTCCCCATCTCTACATTACCATCCAGAAACAATGGAGCAGGCTCATAGTGATGCTGGGAGGAGATGGAGCAGGCTGATAGTGGTGCTGGGGAGATGGAGCAGGCTCATAGTGGTGCTGGGGAGATGGAGCAGGCTCATAGTGATGCTGGAGTGATGGAGCAGGCTGATAGTGATGCTGTGGGAGATGGAGCAGGCTCATAGTGGTGCTGGGAGGAGATGGAGCAGGCTCATAGTGATGCTGGGGAGAGATGGAGCCGGCTCATAGTGGTGCTGGGAGGAGATGGAGCAGGCTCATAGTGATGCTGGGGAGATGGAGCAGGCTCATAGTGGTGCTGGGAGGAGATGGAGCAGGGTCATAGTGATGCTGGAGAGATGGAGCAGGCTCATAGTGATGCTGGGGAGATGGAGCAGGCTCATAGTGGTGCTGGGGTGATGGAGCAGGCTCATGGTGATGCTGGGGAGATGGAGCAGGCTGATAGTGGTGCTGGGGAGATGGAGCAGGCTCATAGGGGTGCTGGGAGGTGATGGAGCAGGCTCATAGGGGTGCTGGGAGGTGATGGAGTAGGCTCATAGGGGTGCTGGGGGGATGGAGCAGGCGGATAGTGGTGCTGGGGAGATGGAGCAGGCTGATAGTGATGCTGGGGAGATAGAGCAGGCTCATAGTGGTGCTGGGAGGAGATGGAGCAGGCTCATAGTGATGCTGGGGAGATGGAGCAGGCTCATAGTGGTGCTGGGATGAGATGGAGCAGGCTGATAGTGGTGCTGGGGATATGGAGCAGGCTCATAGTGGTGCTGGGGAGATGGAGCAGGCTCATAGTGATGCTGGAGTTATGGAGCAGGCTCACAGTGGTGCTGGGGAGATGGAGCAGGCTCATAGTGTTGCTGGGGAGATGGAGCAGGCTCATAGTGATGCTGGGGGGATGGAGCAGGCTCATAGTGGTGCTGGGGGGATGGAGCAGGCTCATAGTGGTGCTGGGAGGGGATGGAGAAGGCTCATAGTGGTGCTGGGGAGATGGAGCAGGCTCATAGTGGTGCTGGGGTGATGGAGCAGGCTCATAGTGGTGCTGGGAGGAGATGGAGCAGGCTCATAGTGATGCTGGGGAGAGATGGAGCCGGCTCATAGTGGTGCTGGGAGGAGATGGAGCAGGCTCATAGTGATGCTGGGGAGATGGAGCAGGCTCATAGTGGTGCTGGGAGGAGATGGAGCAGGCTCATAGTGATGCTGGAGAGATGGAGCAGGCTCATAGTGATGCTGGGGAGATGGAGCAGGCTCATAGTGGTGCTGGGGTGATGGAGCAGGCTCATAGTGATGCTGGGGAGAGATGGAGCCGGCTCATAGTGGTGCTGGGAGGAGATGGAGCAGGCTCATAGTGATGCTGGGGAGATGGAGCAGGCTCATAGTGGTGCTGGGAGGAGATGGAGCAGGGTCATAGTGATGCTGGAGAGATGGAGCAGGCTCATAGTGATGCTGGGGAGATGGAGCAGGCTCATAGTGGTGCTGGGGTGATGGAGCAGGCTCATGGTGATGCTGGGGAGATGGAGCAGGCTGATAGTGGTGCTGGGGAGATGGAGCAGGCTCATAGGGGTGCTGGGAGGTGATGGAGCAGGCTCATAGGGGTGCTGGGAGGTGATGGAGCAGGCTCATAGGGGTGCTGGGGGGATGGAGCAGGCGGATAGTGGTGCTGGGGAGATGGAGCAGGCTGATAGTGATGCTGGGGAGATAGAGCAGGCTCATAGTGGTGCTGGGAGGAGATGGAGCAGGCTCATAGTGATGCTGGGGAAATGGAGCAGGCTCATAGTGGTGCTGGGATGAGATGGAGCAGGCTGATAGTGGTGCTGGGGATATGGAGCAGGCTCATAGTGGTGCTGGGGAGATGGAGCAGGCTCATAGTGATGCTGGAGTGATGGAGCAGGCTCACAGTGGTGCTGGGGAGATGGAGCAGGCTCATAGTGTTGCTGGGGAGATGGAGCAGGCTCATAGTGATGCTGGGGGGATGGAGCAGGCTCATAGTGGTGCTGGGAGGGGATGGAGAAGGCTCATAGTGGTGCTGGGGAGATGGAGCAGCCTCATAGTGGTGCTGGGGTGATGGAGCAGGCTCATAGTGGTGCTGGGAGGAGATGGAGCAGGCTCATAGTGATGCTGGGGAGAGATGGAGCCGGCTCATAGTGGTGCTGGGAGGAGATGGAGCAGGCTCATAGTGATGCTGGAGAGATGGAGCAGGCTCATAGTGATGCTGGAGAGATGGAGCAGGCTCATAGTGATGCTGGAGAGATGGAGCAGGCTCATAGTGGTGCTGGGGTGATGGAGCAGGCTCATGGTGATGCTGGGGAGATGGAGCAGGCTGATAGTGGTGTTGGGGAGATGGAGCAGGCTCATAGGGGTGCTGGGAGGTGATGGAGCAGGCTCATAGGGGTGCTGGGAGGTGATGGAGCAGGCTCATAGGGGTGCTGGGGGGATGGAGCAGGCAGATAGTGGTGCTGGGGAGATGGAGCAGGCTGATAGTGATGCTGGGGAGATAGAGCAGGCTCATAGTGGTGCTGGGAGGAGATGGAGCAGGCTCATAGTGATGCTGGGGAGATGGAGCAGGCTCATAGTGGTGCTGGGAGGAGATGGAGCAGGCTGATAGTGGTGCTGGGGATATGGAGCAGGCTCATAGTGGTGCTGGGGAGATGGAGCAGGCTCATAGTGATGCTGGAGTGATGGAGCAGGCTGATAGTGATGCTGTGGGAGATGGAGCAGGCTCATAGTGGTGCTGGGAGGAGATGGAGCAGGCTGATAGTGGTGCTGGGGAGATGGAGCAGGCTCATAGTGGTGCTGGGGAGATGGAGCAGGCTCATAGTGATGCTGGGAGGGGATGGAGAAGGCTCATAGTGGTGCTGGGGAGATGGAGCAGGCTCATAGTGGTGCTGGGAGGAGATGGAGCAGGCTCATAGTGATGCTGGGGAGATGGAGCAGGCTCATAGTGGTGCTGGGAGGAGATGGAGCAGGGTCATAGTGATGCTGGAGAGATGGAGCAGGCTCATAGTGATGCTGGGGAGATGGAGCAGGCTCATAGTGGTGCTGGGGTGATGGAGCAGGCTCATGGTGATGCTGGGGAGATGGAGCAGGCTGATAGTGGTGCTGGGGAGATGGAGCAGGCTCATAGGGGTGCTGGGAGGTGATGGAGCAGGCTCATAGGGGTGCTGGGAGGTGATGGAGTAGGCTCATAGGGGTGCTGGGGGGATGGAGCAGGCGGATAGTGGTGCTGGGGAGATGGAGCAGGCTGATAGTGATGCTGGGGAGATAGAGCAGGCTCATAGTGGTGCTGGGAGGAGATGGAGCAGGCTCATAGTGATGCTGGGGAGATGGAGCAGGCTCATAGTGGTGCTGGGATGAGATGGAGCAGGCTGATAGTGGTGCTGGGGATATGGAGCAGGCTCATAGTGGTGCTGGGGAGATGGAGCAGGCTCATAGTGATGCTGGAGTTATGGAGCAGGCTCACAGTGGTGCTGGGGAGATGGAGCAGGCTCATAGTGTTGCTGGGGAGATGGAGCAGGCTCATAGTGATGCTGGGGGGATGGAGCAGGCTCATAGTGGTGCTGGGGGGATGGAGCAGGCTCATAGTGGTGCTGGGAGGGGATGGAGAAGGCTCATAGTGGTGCTGGGGAGATGGAGCAGGCTCATAGTGGTGCTGGGGTGATGGAGCAGGCTCATAGTGGTGCTGGGAGGAGATGGAGCAGGCTCATAGTGATGCTGGGGAGAGATGGAGCCGGCTCATAGTGGTGCTGGGAGGAGATGGAGCAGGCTCATAGTGATGCTGGGGAGATGGAGCAGGCTCATAGTGGTGCTGGGAGGAGATGGAGCAGGCTCATAGTGATGCTGGAGAGATGGAGCAGGCTCATAGTGATGCTGGGGAGATGGAGCAGGCTCATAGTGGTGCTGGGGTGATGGAGCAGGCTCATAGTGATGCTGGGGAGAGATGGAGCCGGCTCATAGTGGTGCTGGGAGGAGATGGAGCAGGCTCATAGTGATGCTGGGGAGATGGAGCAGGCTCATAGTGGTGCTGGGAGGAGATGGAGCAGGGTCATAGTGATGCTGGAGAGATGGAGCAGGCTCATAGTGATGCTGGGGAGATGGAGCAGGCTCATAGTGGTGCTGGGGTGATGGAGCAGGCTCATGGTGATGCTGGGGAGATGGAGCAGGCTGATAGTGGTGCTGGGGAGATGGAGCAGGCTCATAGGGGTGCTGGGAGGTGATGGAGCAGGCTCATAGGGGTGCTGGGAGGTGATGGAGCAGGCTCATAGGGGTGCTGGGGGGATGGAGCAGGCGGATAGTGGTGCTGGGGAGATGGAGCAGGCTGATAGTGATGCTGGGGAGATAGAGCAGGCTCATAGTGGTGCTGGGAGGAGATGGAGCAGGCTCATAGTGATGCTGGGGAAATGGAGCAGGCTCATAGTGGTGCTGGGATGAGATGGAGCAGGCTGATAGTGGTGCTGGGGATATGGAGCAGGCTCATAGTGGTGCTGGGGAGATGGAGCAGGCTCATAGTGATGCTGGAGTGATGGAGCAGGCTCACAGTGGTGCTGGGGAGATGGAGCAGGCTCATAGTGTTGCTGGGGAGATGGAGCAGGCTCATAGTGATGCTGGGGGGATGGAGCAGGCTCATAGTGGTGCTGGGAGGGGATGGAGAAGGCTCATAGTGGTGCTGGGGAGATGGAGCAGGCTCATAGTGGTGCTGGGGTGATGGAGCAGGCTCATAGTGGTGCTGGGAGGAGATGGAGCAGGCTCATAGTGATGCTGGGGAGAGATGGAGCCGGCTCATAGTGGTGCTGGGAGGAGATGGAGCAGGCTCATAGTGATGCTGGAGAGATGGAGCAGGCTCATAGTGATGCTGGAGAGATGGAGCAGGCTCATAGTGATGCTGGAGAGATGGAGCAGGCTCATAGTGGTGCTGGGGTGATGGAGCAGGCTCATGGTGATGCTGGGGAGATGGAGCAGGCTGATAGTGGTGTTGGGGAGATGGAGCAGGCTCATAGGGGTGCTGGGAGGTGATGGAGCAGGCTCATAGGGGTGCTGGGAGGTGATGGAGCAGGCTCATAGGGGTGCTGGGGGGATGGAGCAGGCAGATAGTGGTGCTGGGGAGATGGAGCAGGCTGATAGTGATGCTGGGGAGATAGAGCAGGCTCATAGTGGTGCTGGGAGGAGATGGAGCAGGCTCATAGTGATGCTGGGGAGATGGAGCAGGCTCATAGTGGTGCTGGGAGGAGATGGAGCAGGCTGATAGTGGTGCTGGGGATATGGAGCAGGCTCATAGTGGTGCTGGGGAGATGGAGCAGGCTCATAGTGATGCTGGAGTGATGGAGCAGGCTGATAGTGATGCTGTGGGAGATGGAGCAGGCTCATAGTGGTGCTGGGAGGAGATGGAGCAGGCTGATAGTGGTGCTGGGGAGATGGAGCAGGCTCATAGTGGTGCTGGGGAGATGGAGCAGGCTCATAGTGATGCTGGGAGGGGATGGAGAAGGCTCATAGTGGTGCTGGGGAGATGGAGCAGGCTCATAGTGGTGCTGGGGAGATGGAGCAGGCTCATAGTGGTGCTGGGAGGAGATGGAGCAGGCTCATAGTGATGCTGGGGAGAGATGGAGCCGGCTCATAGTGGTGCTGGGAGGAGATGGAGCAGGCTCATAGTGATGCTGGGGAGATGGAGCAGGCTCATAGTGGTGCTGGGAGGAGATGGAGCAGGCTCATAGTGATGCTGGAGAGATGGAGCAGGCTCATAGTGATGCTGGGGAGATGGAGCAGGCTCATAGTGGTGCTGGGGTGATGGAGCAGGCTCATGGTGATGCTGGGGAGATGGAGCAGGCTGATAGTGGTGCTGGGGAGATGGAGCAGGCTGATAGTGATGCTGGGGAGATAGAGCAGGCTCATAGTGGTGCTGGGAGGAGATGGAGCAGGCTCATAGGGGTGCTGGGGGGATGGAGCAGGCTGATAGTGGTGCTGGGGAGATGGAGCAGGCTGATAGTGATGCTGGGGAGATGGAGCAGGCTCATAGTGGTGCTGGGAGGAGATCTAGCAGGCTCATAGTGATGCTGGGGAGATGGAGCAGGCTCATAGTGGTGCTGGGAGGAGATGGAGCAGGCTGATAGTGGTGCTGGGGATATGGAGCAGGCTCATAGTGGTGCTGGGGAGATGGAGCAGGCTCTTAGTGGTGCTGTGGGAGATGGAGCAGGCTCATAGTGGTGCTGGGGGGATGGAGCAGGCTCATAGTGAGGCTGGGAGGAGATGGAGCAGGCTCATAGTGGTGCTGGGGAGATGGAGCAGGCTCATAGTGGTGCTGGGGAGATGGAGCAGGCTCACAGTGGTGCTGGGGAGATGGAGCAGGCTCATAGTGTTGCTGGGGAGATGGAGCAGGCTCATAGTGATGCTGGGGGGATGGAGCAGGCTCATAGTGGTGCTGGGGGGATGGAGCAGGCTCATAGTGGTGCTGGGAGGGGATGGAGAAGGCTCATAGTGGTGCTGGGGAGATGGAGCAGGCTCATAGTGGTGCTGGGGTGATGGAGCAGGCTCATAGTGGTGCTGGGAGGAGATGGAGCAGGCTCATAGTGATGCTGGGGAGAGATGGAGCCGGCTCATAGTGGTGCTGGGAGGAGATGGAGCAGGCTCATAGTGATGCTGGGGAGATGGAGCAGGCTCATAGTGGTGCTGGGAGGAGATGGAGCAGGCTCATAGTGATGCTGGAGAGATGGAGCAGGCTCATAGTGATGCTGGGGAGATGGAGCAGGCTCATAGTGGTGCTGGGGTGATGGAGCAGGCTCATGGTGATGCTGGGGAGATGGAGCAGGCTGATAGTGGTGCTGGGGAGATGGAGCAGGCTCATAGGGGTGCTGGGAGGGGATGGAGCAGGCTCATAGGGGTGCTGGGAGGTGATGGAGCAGGCTCATAGGGGTGCTGGGGGGATGGAGCAGGCAGATAGTGGTGCTGGGGAGATGGAGCAGGCTGATAGTGATGCTGGGGAGATAGAGCAGGCTCATAGTGGTGCTGGGAGGAGATGGAGCAGGCTCATAGTGATGCTGGGGAGATGGAGCAGGCTCATAGTGGTGCTGGGAGGAGATGGAGCAGGCTGATAGTGGTGCTGGGGATATGGAGCAGGCTCATAGTGGTGCTGGGGAGATGGAGCAGGCTCATAGTGATGCTGGAGTGATGGAGCAGGCTGATAGTGATGCTGTGGGAGATGGAGCAGGCTCATAGTGGTGCTGGGAGGAGATGGAGCAGGCTGATAGTGGTGCTGGGGAGATGGAGCAGGCTCATAGTGGTGCTGGGGAGATGGAGCAGGCTCATAGTGATGCTGGGAGGGGATGGAGAAGGCTCATAGTGGTGCTGGGGAGATGGAGCAGGCTCATAGTGGTGCTGGGGAGATGGAGCAGGCTCATAGTGGTGCTGGGGAGATGGAGCAGGCTGATAGTGATGCTGGGGAGATAGAGCAGGCTCATAGTGGTGCTGGGAGGAGATGGAGCAGGCTCATAGTGATGCTGGGGAAATGGAGCAGGCTCATAGTGGTGCTGGGATGAGATGGAGCAGGCTGATAGTGGTGCTGGGGAGATGGAGCAGGCTCATAGTGGTGCTGGGGAGATGGAGCAGGCTCATAGTGATGCTGGAGTGATGGAGCAGGCTCACAGTGGTGCTGGGGAGATGGAGCAGGCTCATAGTGTTGCTGGGGAGATGGAGCAGGCTCATAGTGATGCTGGGGGGATGGAGCAGGCTCATAGTGGTGCTGGGGGGATGGAGCAGGCTCATAGTGGTGCTGGGAGGGGATGGAGAAGGCTCATAGTGGTGCTGGGGAGATGGAGCAGGCTCATAGTGGTGCTGGGGTGATGGAGCAGGCTCATAGTGGTGCTGGGAGGAGATGGAGCAGGCTCATAGTGATGCTGGGGAGAGATGGAGCCGGCTCATAGTGGTGCTGGGAGGAGATGGAGCAGGCTCATAGTGATGCTGGAGAGATGGAGCAGGCTCATAGTGATGCTGGAGAGATGGAGCAGGCTCATAGTGGTGCTGGGGTGATGGAGCAGGCTCATGGTGATGCTGGGGAGATGGAGCAGGCTGATAGTGGTGTTGGGGAGATGGAGCAGGCTCATAGGGGTGCTGGGAGGTGATGGAGCAGGCTCATAGGGGTGCTGGGAGGTGATGGAGCAGGCTCATAGGGGTGCTGGGGGGATGGAGCAGGCAGATAGTGGTGCTGGGGAGATGGAGCAGGCTGATAGTGATGCTGGGGAGATAGAGCAGGCTCATAGTGGTGCTGGGAGGAGATGGAGCAGGCTCATAGTGATGCTGGGGAGATGGAGCAGGCTCATAGTGGTGCTGGGAGGAGATGGAGCAGGCTGATAGTGGTGCTGGGGATATGGTGCAGGCTCATAGTGGTGCTGGGGAGATGGAGCAGGCTCATAGTGATGCTGGAGTGATGGAGCAGGCTGATAGTGATGCTGTGGGAGATGGAGCAGGCTCATAGTGGTGCTGGGAGGAGATGGAGCAGGCTGATAGTGGTGCTGGGGAGATGGAGCAGGCTCATAGTGGTGCTGGGGAGATGGAGCAGGCTCATAGTGATGCTGGGAGGGGATGGAGAAGGCTCATAGTGGTGCTGGGGAGATGGAGCAGGCTCATAGTGGTGCTGGGGAGATGGAGCAGGCTCATAGTGGTGCTGGGAGGAGATGGAGCAGGCTCATAGTGATGCTGGGGAGAGATGGAGCCGGCTCATAGTGGTGCTGGGAGGAGATGGAGCAGGCTCATAGTGATGCTGGGGAGATGGAGCAGGCTCATAGTGGTGCTGGGAGGAGATGGAGCAGGCTCATAGTGATGCTGGAGAGATGGAGCAGGCTCATAGTGATGCTGGGGAGATGGAGCAGGCTCATAGTGGTGCTGGGGTGATGGAGCAGGCTCATGGTGATGCTGGGGAGATGGAGCAGGCTGATAGTGGTGCTGGGGAGATGGAGCAGGCTGATAGTGATGCTGGGGAGATAGAGCAGGCTCATAGTGGTGCTGGGAGGAGATGGAGCAGGCTCATAGGGGTGCTGGGGGGATGGAGCAGGCTGATAGTGGTGCTGGGGAGATGGAGCAGGCTGATAGTGATGCTGGGGAGATTGAGCAGGCTCATAGTGGTGCTGGGAGGAGATCTAGCAGGCTCATAGTGATGCTGGGGAGATGGAGCAGGCTCATAGTGGTGCTGGGAGGAGATGGAGCAGGCTGATAGTGGTGCTGGGGATATGGAGCAGGCTCATAGTGGTGCTGGGGAGATGGAGCAGGCTCTTAGTGGTGCTGTGGGAGATGGAGCAGGCTCATAGTGGTGCTGGGGGGATGGAGCAGGCTCATAGTGAGGCTGGGAGGAGATGGAGCAGGCTCATAGTGGTGCTGGGGAGATGGAGCAGGCTCATAGTGGTGCTGGGGAGATGGAGCAGGCTCACAGTGGTGCTGGGGAGATGGAGCAGGCTCATAGTGTTGCTGGGGAGATGGAGCAGGCTCATAGTGATGCTGGGGGGATGGAGCAGGCTCATAGTGGTGCTGGGGGGATGGAGCAGGCTCATAGTGGTGCTGGGAGGGGATGGAGAAGGCTCATAGTGGTGCTGGGGAGATGGAGCAGGCTCATAGTGGTGCTGGGGTGATGGAGCAGGCTCATAGTGGTGCTGGGAGGAGATGGAGCAGGCTCATAGTGATGCTGGGGAGAGATGGAGCCGGCTCATAGTGGTGCTGGGAGGAGATGGAGCAGGCTCATAGTGATGCTGGGGAGATGGAGCAGGCTCATAGTGGTGCTGGGAGGAGATGGAGCAGGCTCATAGTGATGCTGGAGAGATGGAGCAGGCTCATAGTGATGCTGGGGAGATGGAGCAGGCTCATAGTGGTGCTGGGGTGATGGAGCAGGCTCATGGTGATGCTGGGGAGATGGAGCAGGCTGATAGTGGTGCTGGGGAGATGGAGCAGGCTCATAGGGGTGCTGGGAGGGGATGGAGCAGGCTCATAGGGGTGCTGGGAGGTGATGGAGCAGGCTCATAGGGGTGCTGGGGGGATGGAGCAGGCAGATAGTGGTGCTGGGGAGATGGAGCAGGCTGATAGTGATGCTGGGGAGATAGAGCAGGCTCATAGTGGTGCTGGGAGGAGATGGAGCAGGCTCATAGTGATGCTGGGGAGATGGAGCAGGCTCATAGTGGTGCTGGGAGGAGATGGAGCAGGCTGATAGTGGTGCTGGGGATATGGAGCAGGCTCATAGTGGTGCTGGGGAGATGGAGCAGGCTCATAGTGATGCTGGAGTGATGGAGCAGGCTGATAGTGATGCTGTGGGAGATGGAGCAGGCTCATAGTGGTGCTGGGAGGAGATGGAGCAGGCTGATAGTGGTGCTGGGGAGATGGAGCAGGCTCATAGTGGTGCTGGGGAGATGGAGCAGGCTCATAGTGATGCTGGGAGGGGATGGAGAAGGCTCATAGTGGTGCTGGGGAGATGGAGCAGGCTCATAGTGGTGCTGGGGAGATGGAGCAGGCTCATAGTGGTGCTGGGAGGAGATGGAGCAGGCTCATAGTGATGCTGGGGAGAGATGGAGCCGGCTCATAGTGGTGCTGGGAGGAGATGGAGCAGGCTCATAGTGATGCTGGGGAGATGGAGCAGGCTCATAGTGGTGCTGGGAGGAGATGGAGCAGGCTCATAGTGATGCTGGGAGATGGAGCAGGCTCATAGTGATGCTGGGGAGATGGACCAGGCTCATAGTGGTGCTTGGGTGATGGAGCAGGCTCATGGTGATGCTGGGGAGATGGAGCAGGCTGATAGTGGTGCTGGGGAGATGGAGCAGGCTCATAGGGGTGCTGGGAGGTGATGGAGCAGGCTCATAGGGGTGCTGGGAGGTGATGGAGCAGGCTCATAGGGGTGCTGGGGGGATGGAGCAGGCGGATAGTGGTGCTGGGGAGATGGAGCAGGCTGATAGTGATGCTGGGGAGATAGAGCAGGCTCATAGTGGTGCTGGGAGGAGATGGAGCAGGCTCATAGTGATGCTGGGGAGATGGAGCAGGCTCATAGTGATGCTGGGGAGATGGAGCAGGCTCATAGTGGTGCTGGGGTGATGGAGCAGGCTCATGGTGATGCTGGGGAGATGGAGCAGGCTGATAGTGGTGGTGGGGAGATGGAGAAGGCTCATAGGGGTGCTGGGAGGTGATGGAGCAGGCTCATAGGGGTGCTGGGAGGTGATGGAGCAGGCTCATAGGGGTGCTGGGGGGATGGAGCAGGCTGATAGTGGTGCTGGGGAGATGGAGCAGGCTGATAGTGGTGCTGGGGAGATGGAGCAGGCTGATAGTGATGCTGGGGAGATGGAGCAGGCTCATAGTGGTGCTGGGAGGAGATGGAGCAGGCTCATAGTGATGCTGGGGAGATGGAGCAGGCTCATAGTGGTGCTGGGAGGAGATGGAGCAGGCTGATAGTGGTGCTGGGGCTTTGGAGCAGGCTCATAGTGGTGCTGGGGAGATGGAGCAGGCTCTTAGTGGTGCTGTGGGAGATGGAGCAGGCTCATAGTGGTGCTGGGGGGATGGAGCAGGCTCATAGTGAGGCTTGGAGGAGATGGAGCAGGCTCATAGTGGTGCTGGGGAGATGGAGCAGGCTCATAGTGGTGCTGGGGAGATGGAGCAGGCTCACAGTGGTTCTGGGGAGAGATGGAGCCGGCTCATAGTGGTGCTGGGAGGAGATGGAGCAGGCTCATAGTGATGCTGGGGAGATGGAGCAGGCTCATAGTGGTGCTGGGAGGAGATGGAGCAGGCTCATAGTGATGCTGGAGAGATGGAGCAGGCTCATAGTGATGCTGGAGAGATGGAGCAGGCTCATAGTGGTGCTGGGGTGATGGAGCAGGCTCATGGTGATGCTGGGGAGATGGAGCAGGCTGATAGTGGTGTTGGGGAGATGGAGCAGGCTCATAGGGGTGCTGGGAGGTGATGGAGCAGGCTCATAGGGGTGCTGGGAGGTGATGGAGCAGGCTCATAGGGGTGCTGGGGGGATGGAGCAGGCAGATAGTGGTGCTGGGGAGATGGAGCAGGCTGATAGTGATGCTGGGGAGATAGAGCAGGCTCATAGTGGTGCTGGGAGGAGATGGAGCAGGCTCATAGTGATGCTGGGGAGATGGAGCAGGCTCATAGTGGTGCTGGGAGGAGATGGAGCAGGCTGATAGTGGTGCTGGGGATATGGAGCAGGCTCATAGTGGTGCTGGGGAGATGGAGCAGGCTCATAGTGATGCTGGAGTGATGGAGCAGGCTGATAGTGATGCTGTGGGAGATGGAGCAGGCTCATAGTGGTGCTGGGAGGAGATGGAGCAGGCTGATAGTGGTGCTGGGGAGATGGAGCAGGCTCATAGTGGTGCTGGGGAGATGGAGCAGGCTCATAGTGATGCTGGGAGGGGATGGAGAAGGCTCATAGTGGTGCTGGGGAGATGGAGCAGGCTCATAGTGGTGCTGGGGAGATGGAGCAGGCTCATAGTGGTGCTGGGAGGAGATGGAGCAGGCTCATAGTGATGCTGGGGAGAGATGGAGCCGGCTCATAGTGGTGCTGGGAGGAGATGGAGCAGGCTCATAGTGATGCTGGGGAGATGGAGCAGGCTCATAGTGGTGCTGGGAGGAGATGGAGCAGGCTCATAGTGATGCTGGAGAGATGGAGCAGGCTCATAGTGATGCTGGGGAGATGGAGCAGGCTCATAGTGGTGCTGGGGTGATGGAGCAGGCTCATGGTGATGCTGGGGAGATGGAGCAGGCTCATAGTGGTGCTGGGGAGATGGAGCAGGCTCATAGTGGTGCTGGGGAGATGGAGCAGGCTCACAGTGGTGCTGGGGAGATGGAGCAGGCTCATAGTGTTGCTGGGGAGATGGAGCAGGCTCATAGTGATGCTGGGGGGAAGGAGCAGGCTCATAGTGGTGCTGGGGCGATGGAGCAGGCTCATAGTGGTGCTGGGAGGGGATGGAGAAGGCTCATAGTGGTGCTGGGGAGATGGAGCAGGCTCATAGTGGTGCTGGGGTGATGGAGCAGGCTCATAGTGGTGCTGGGAGGAGATGGAGCAGGCTCATAGTGATGCTGGGGAGAGATGGAGCCGGCTCATAGTGGTGCTGGGAGGAGATGGAGCAGGCTCATAGTGATGCTGGGGAGATGGAGCAGGCTCATAGTGGTGCTGGGAGGAGATGGAGCAGGCTCATAGTGATGCTGGAGAGATGGAGCAGGCTCATAGTGATGCTGGGGAGATGGAGCAGGCTCATAGTGGTGCTGGGGTGATGGAGCAGGCTCATGGTGATGCTGGGGAGATGGAGCAGGCTGATAGTGGTGCTGGGGAGATGGAGCAGGCTCATAGGGGTGCTGGGAGGTGATGGAGCAGGCTCATAGGGGTGCTGGGAGGTGATGGAGCAGGCTCATAGGGGTGCTGGGGGGATGGAGCAGGCAGATAGTGGTGCTGGGGAGATGGAGCAGGCTGATAGTGATGCTGGGGAGATAGAGCAGGCTCATAGTGGTGCTGGGAGGAGATGGAGCAGGCTCATAGTGATGCTGGGGAGATGGAGCAGGCTCATAGTGGTGCTGGGAGGAGATGGAGCAGGCTGATAGTGGTGCTGGGGATATGGAGCAGGCTCATAGTGGTGCTGGGGAGATGGAGCAGGCTCATAGTGATGCTGGAGTGATGGAGCAGGCTGATAGTGATGCTGTGGGAGATGGAGCAGGCTCATAGTGGTGCTGGGAGGAGATGGAGCAGGCTGATAGTGGTGCTGGGGAGATGGAGCAGGCTCATAGTGGTGCTGGGGAGATGGAGCAGGCTCATAGTGATGCTGGGAGGGGATGGAGAAGGCTCATAGTGGTGCTGGGGAGATGGAGCAGGCTCATAGTAGTGCTGGGGAGATGGAGCAGGCTCATAGTGGTGCTGGGAGGAGATGGAGCAGGCTCATAGTGATGCTGGGGAGAGATGGAGCCGGCTCATAGTGGTGCTGGGAGGAGATGGAGCAGGCTCATAGTGATGCTGGGGAGATGGAGCAGGCTCATAGTGGTGCTGGGAGGAGATGGAGCAGGCTGATAGTGGTGCTGGGGATATGGAGCAGGCTCATAGTGGTGCTGGGGAGATGGAGCAGGCTCTTAGTGGTGCTGTGGGAGATGGAGCAGGCTCATAGTGGTGCTGGGGGGATGGAGCAGGCTCATAGTGAGGCTTGGAGGAGATGGAGCAGGCTCATAGTGGTGCTGGGGAGATGGAGCAGGCTCATAGTGGTGCTGGGGAGATGGAGCAGGCTCACAGTGGTTCTGGGGAGAGATGGAGCCGGCTCATAGTGGTGCTGGGAGGAGATGGAGCAGGCTCATAGTGATGCTGGGGAGATGGAGCAGGCTCATAGTGGTGCTGGGAGGAGATGGAGCAGGCTCATAGTGATGCTGGAGAGATGGAGCAGGCTCATAGTGATGCTGGAGAGATGGAGCAGGCTCATAGTGGTGCTGGGGTGATGGAGCAGGCTCATGGTGATGCTGGGGAGATGGAGCAGGCTGATAGTGGTGTTGGGGAGATGGAGCAGGCTCATAGGGGTGCTGGGAGGTGATGGAGCAGGCTCATAGGGGTGCTGGGAGGTGATGGAGCAGGCTCATAGGGGTGCTGGGGGGATGGAGCAGGCAGATAGTGGTGCTGGGGAGATGGAGCAGGCTGATAGTGATGCTGGGGAGATAGAGCAGGCTCATAGTGGTGCTGGGAGGAGATGGAGCAGGCTCATAGTGATGCTGGGGAGATGGAGCAGGCTCATAGTGGTGCTGGGAGGAGATGGAGCAGGCTGATAGTGGTGCTGGGGATATGGAGCAGGCTCATAGTGGTGCTGGGGAGATGGAGCAGGCTCATAGTGATGCTGGAGTGATGGAGCAGGCTGATAGTGATGCTGTGGGAGATGGAGCAGGCTCATAGTGGTGCTGGGAGGAGATGGAGCAGGCTGATAGTGGTGCTGGTGAGATGGAGCAGGCTCATAGTGGTGCTGGGGAGATGGAGCAGGCTCATAGTGATGCTGGGAGGGGATGGAGAAGGCTCATAGTGGTGCTGGGGAGATGGAGCAGGCTCATAGTGGTGCTGGGGAGATGGAGCAGGCTCATAGTGGTGCTGGGAGGAGATGGAGCAGGCTCATAGTGATGCTGGGGAGAGATGGAGCCGGCTCATAGTGGTGCTGGGAGGAGATGGAGCAGGCTCATAGTGATGCTGGGGAGATGGAGCAGGCTCATAGTGGTGCTGGGAGGAGATGGAGCAGGCTCATAGTGATGCTGGAGAGATGGAGCAGGCTCATAGTGATGCTGGGGAGATGGAGCAGGCTCATAGTGGTGCTGGGGTGATGGAGCAGGCTCATGGTGATGCTGGGGAGATGGAGCAGGCTGATAGTGGTGCTGGGGAGATGGAGCAGGCTGATAGTGATGCTGGGGAGATAGAGCAGGCTCATAGTGGTGCTGGGAGGAGATGGAGCAGGCTCATAGGGGTGCTGGGGGGATGGAGCAGGCTGATAGTGGTGCTGGGGAGATGGAGCAGGCTGATAGTGATGCTGGGGAGATGGAGCAGGCTCATAGTGGTGCTGGGAGGAGATCTAGCAGGCTCATAGTGATGCTGGGGAGATGGAGCAGGCTCATAGTGGTGCTGGGAGGAGATGGAGCAGGCTGATAGTGGTGCTGGGGATATGGAGCAGGCTCATAGTGGTGCTGGGGAGATGGAGCAGGCTCTTAGTGGTGCTGTGGGAGATGGAGCAGGCTCATAGTGGTGCTGGGGGGATGGAGCAGGCTCATAGTGAGGCTGGGAGGAGATGGAGCAGGCTCATAGTGGTGCTGGGGAGATGGAGCAGGCTCATAGTGGTGCTGGGGGGATGGAGCAGGCTCACAGTGGTGCTGGGGAGATGGAGCAGGCTCATAGTGTTGCTGGGGAGATGGAGCAGGCTCATAGTGATGCTGGGGGGAAGGAGCAGGCTCATAGTGGTGCTGGGGCGATGGAGCAGGCTCATAGTGGTGCTGGGAGGGGATGGAGAAGGCTCATAGTGGTGCTGGGGAGATGGAGCAGGCTCATAGTGGTGCTGGGGTGATGGAGCAGGCTCATAGTGGTGCTGGGAGGAGATGGAGCAGGCTCATAGTGATGCTGGGGAGAGATGGAGCCGGCTCATAGTGGTGCTGGGAGGAGATGGAGCAGGCTCATAGTGATGCTGGGGAGATGGAGCAGGCTCATAGTGGTGCTGGGAGGAGATGGAGCAGGCTCATAGTGATGCTGGAGAGATGGAGCAGGCTCATAGTGATGCTGGGGAGATGGAGCAGGCTCATAGTGGTGCTGGGGTGATGGAGCAGGCTCATGGTGATGCTGGGGAGATGGAGCAGGCTGATAGTGGTGCTGGGGAGATGGAGCAGGCTCATAGGGGTGCTGGGAGGTGATGGAGCAGGCTCATAGGGGTGCTGGGAGGTGATGGAGCAGGCTCATAGGGGTGCTGGGGGGATGGAGCAGGCAGATAGTGGTGCTGGGGAGATGGAGCAGGCTGAGAGTGATGCTGGGGAGATAGAGCAGGCTCATAGTGGTGCTGGGAGGAGATGGAGCAGGCTCATAGTGATGCTGGGGAGATGGAGCAGGCTCATAGTGGTGCTGGGAGGAGATGGAGCAGGCTGATAGTGGTGCTGGGGATATGGAGCAGGCTCATAGTGGTGCTGGGGAGATGGAGCAGGCTCATAGTGATGCTGGAGTGATGGAGCAGGCTGATAGTGATGCTGTGGGAGATGGAGCAGGCTCATAGTGGTGCTGGGAGGAGATGGAGCAGGCTGATAGTGGTGCTGGGGAGATGGAGCAGGCTCATAGTGGTGCTGGGGAGATGGAGCAGGCTCATAGTGATGCTGGGAGGGGATGGAGAAGGCTCATAGTGGTGCTGGGGAGATGGAGCAGGCTCATAGTAGTGCTGGGGAGATGGAGCAGGCTCATAGTGGTGCTGGGAGGAGATGGAGCAGGCTCATAGTGATGCTGGGGAGAGATGGAGCCGGCTCATAGTGGTGCTGGGAGGAGATGGAGCAGGCTCATAGTGATGCTGGGGAGATGGAGCAGGCTCATAGTGGTGCTGGGAGGAGATGGAGCAGGCTCATAGTGATGCTGGGAGATGGAGCAGGCTCATAGTGATGCTGGGGAGATGGACCAGGCTCATAGTGGTGCTGGGGTGATGGAGCAGGCTCATGGTGATGCTGGGGAGATGGAGCAGGCTGATAGTGGTGCTGGGGAGATGGAGCAGGCTCATAGGGGTGCTGGGAGGTGATGGAGCAGGCTCATAGGGGTGCTGGGAGGTGATGGAGCAGGCTCATAGGGGTGCTGGGGGGATGGAGCAGGCGGATAGTGGTGCTGGGGAGATGGAGCAGGCTGATAGTGATGCTGGGGAGATAGAGCAGGCTCATAGTGGTGCTGGGAGGAGATGGAGCAGGCTCATAGTGATGCTGGGGAGATGGAGCAGGCTCATAGTGATGCTGGGGAGATGGAGCAGGCTCATAGTGGTGCTGGGGTGATGGAGCAGGCTCATGGTGATGCTGGGGAGATGGAGCAGGCTGATAGTGGTGCTGGGGAGATGGAGCAGGCTCATAGGGGTGCTGGGAGGTGATGGAGCAGGCTCATAGGGGTGCTGGGAGGTGATGGAGCAGGCTCATAGGGGTGCTGGGGGGATGGAGCAGGCTGATAGTGGTGCTGGGGAGATGGAGCAGGCTGATAGTGATGCTGGGGAGATGGAGCAGGCTCATAGTGGTGCTGGGAGGAGATGGAGCAGGCTCATAGTGATGCTGGGGAGATGGAGCAGGCTCATAGTGGTGCTGGGAGGAGATGGAGCAGGCTGATAGTGGTGCTGGGGATATGGAGCAGGCTCATAGTGGTGCTGGGGAGATGGAGCAGGCTCTTAGTGGTGCTGTGGGAGATGGAGCAGGCTCATAGTGGTGCTGGGGGGATGGAGCAGGCTCATAGTGAGGCTGGGAGGAGATGGAGCAGGCTCATAGTGGTGCTGGGGAGATGGAGCAGGCTCATAGTGGTGCTGGGGAGATGGAGCAGGCTCACAGTGGTGCTGGGGAGATGGAGCAGGCTCATAGTGTTGCTGGGGAGATGGAGCAGGCTCATAGTGATGCTGGGGGGATGGAGCAGGCTCATAGTGGTGCTGGGGGGATGGAGCAGGCTCATAGTGGTGCTGGGGGGATGGAGCAGGCTCATAGTGGTGCTGGGGAGATGGAGCAGGCTCATAGTGGTGCTGGGGAGATGGAGCAGGCTCATAGTGGTGCTGGAAGGAGATGGAGCAGGCTCAACGTGGTGCTGGGGAGATGGAGCAGGCTGATAGTGGTGCTGGGGAGATGGAGCAGGCTCATAGTGGTGCTGTGGGAGATGGAGCAGAATCATAGTGGTCCTGGGCAGAGATGGAGCAGGCTCATAGTGGTGCTGGGAGGAGATGGAGCAGGCTCATAGTGATGCTGGAGAGATGGAGCAGGCTCATAGTGATGCTGGAGAGATGGAGCAGGCTCATAGTGGTGCTGGGGTGATGGAGCAGGCTCATGGTGATGCTGGGGAGATGGAGCAGGCTGATAGTGGTGTTGGGGAGATGGAGCAGGCTCATAGGGGTGCTGGGAGGTGATGGAGCAGGCTCATAGGGGTGCTGGGAGGTGATGGAGCAGGCTCATAGGGGTGCTGGGGGGATGGAGCAGGCAGATAGTGGTGCTGGGGAGATGGAGCAGGCTGATAGTGATGCTGGGGAGATAGAGCAGGCTCATAGTGGTGCTGGGAGGAGATGGAGCAGGCTCATAGTGATGCTGGGGAGATGGAGCAGGCTCATAGTGGTGCTGGGAGGAGATGGAGCAGGCTGATAGTGGTGCTGGGGATATGGAGCAGGCTCATAGTGGTGCTGGGGAGATGGAGCAGGCTCATAGTGATGCTGGAGTGATGGAGCAGGCTGATAGTGATGCTGTGGGAGATGGAGCAGGCTCATAGTGGTGCTGGGAGGAGATGGAGCAGGCTGATAGTGGTGCTGGGGAGATGGAGCAGGCTCATAGTGGTGCTGGGGAGATGGAGCAGGCTCATAGTGATGCTGGGAGGGGATGGAGAAGGCTCATAGTGGTGCTGGGGAGATGGAGCAGGCTCATAGTGGTGCTGGGGAGATGGAGCAGGCTCATAGTGGTGCTGGGAGGAGATGGAGCAGGCTCATAGTGATGCTGGGGAGAGATGGAGCCGGCTCATAGTGGTGCTGGGAGGAGATGGAGCAGGCTCATAGTGATGCTGGGGAGATGGAGCAGGCTCATAGTGGTGCTGGGAGGAGATGGAGCAGGCTCATAGTGATGCTGGAGAGATGGAGCAGGCTCATAGTGATGCTGGGGAGATGGAGCAGGCTCATAGTGGTGCTGGGGTGATGGAGCAGGCTCATGGTGATGCTGGGGAGATGGAGCAGGCTGATAGTGGTGCTGGGGAGATGGAGCAGGCTGATAGTGATGCTGGGGAGATAGAGCAGGCTCATAGTGGTGCTGGGAGGAGATGGAGCAGGCTCATAGGGGTGCTGGGGGGATGGAGCAGGCTGATAGTGGTGCTGGGGAGATGGAGCAGGCTGATAGTGATGCTGGGGAGATGGAGCAGGCTCATAGTGGTGCTGGGAGGAGATCTAGCAGGCTCATAGTGATGCTGGGGAGATGGAGCAGGCTCATAGTGGTGCTGGGAGGAGATGGAGCAGGCTGATAGTGGTGCTGGGGATATGGAGCAGGCTCATAGTGGTGCTGGGGAGATGGAGCAGGCTCTTAGTGGTGCTGTGGGAGATGGAGCAGGCTCATAGTGGTGCTGGGGGGATGGAGCAGGCTCATAGTGAGGCTGGGAGGAGATGGAGCAGGCTCATAGTGGTGCTGGGGAGATGGAGCAGGCTCATAGTGGTGCTGGGGAGATGGAGCAGGCTCACAGTGGTGCTGGGGAGATGGAGCAGGCTCATAGTGTTGCTGGGGAGATGGAGCAGGCTCATAGTGATGCTGGGGGGAAGGAGCAGGCTCATAGTGGTGCTGGGGGGATGGAGCAGGCTCATAGTGGTGCTGGGAGGGGATGGAGAAGGCTCATAGTGGTGCTGGGGAGATGGAGCAGGCTCATAGTGGTGCTGGGGTGATGGAGCAGGCTCATAGTGGTGCTGGGAGGAGATGGAGCAGGCTCATAGTGATGCTGGGGAGAGATGGAGCCGGCTCATAGTGGTGCTGGGAGGAGATGGAGCAGGCTCATAGTGATGCTGGGGAGATGGAGCAGGCTCATAGTGGTGCTGGGAGGAGATGGAGCAGGCTCATAGTGATGCTGGAGAGATGGAGCAGGCTCATAGTGATGCTGGGGAGATGGAGCAGGCTCATAGTGGTGCTGGGGTGATGGAGCAGGCTCATGGTGATGCTGGGGAGATGGAGCAGGCTGATAGTGGTGCTGGGGAGATGGAGCAGGCTCATAGGGGTGCTGGGAGGTGATGGAGCAGGCTCATAGGGGTGCTGGGAGGTGATGGAGCAGGCTCATAGGGGTGCTGGGGGGATGGAGCAGGCAGATAGTGGTGCTGGGGAGATGGAGCAGGCTGATAGTGATGCTGGGGAGATAGAGCAGGCTCATAGTGGTGCTGGGAGGAGATGGAGCAGGCTCATAGTGATGCTGGGGAGATGGAGCAGGCTCATAGTGGTGCTGGGAGGAGATGGAGCAGGCTGATAGTGGTGCTGGGGATATGGAGCAGGCTCATAGTGGTGCTGGGGAGATGGAGCAGGCTCATAGTGATGCTGGGGAGAGATGGAGCCGGCTCATAGTGGTGCTGGGAGGAGATGGAGCAGGCTCATAGTGATGCTGGGGAGATGGAGCAGGCTCATAGTGGTGCTGGGAGGAGATGGAGCAGGCTCATAGTGATGCTGGAGAGATGGAGCAGGCTCATAGTCATGCTGGGGAGATGGAGCAGGCTCATAGTGGTGCTGGGAGGAGATGGAGCAGGCTGATAGTGGTGCTGGGGATATGGAGCAGGCTCATAGTGGTGCTGGGGAGATGGAGCAGGCTCTTAGTGGTGCTGTGGGAGATGGAGCAGGCTCATAGTGGTGCTGGGGGGATGGAGCAGGCTCATAGTGAGGCTGGGAGGAGATGGAGCAGGCTCATAGTGGTGCTGGGGAGATGGAGCAGGCTCATAGTGGTGCTGGGGAGATGGAGCAGGCTCACAGTGGTGCTGGGGAGATGGAGCAGGCTCATAGTGTTGCTGGGGAGATGGAGCAGGCTCATAGTGATGCTGGGGGGAAGGAGCAGGCTCATAGTGGTGCTGGGGGGATGGAGCAGGCTCATAGTGGTGCTGGGAGGGGATGGAGAAGGCTCATAGTGGTGCTGGGGAGATGGAGCAGGCTCATAGTGGTGCTGGGGTGATGGAGCAGGCTCATAGTGGTGCTGGGAGGAGATGGAGCAGGCTCATAGTGATGCTGGGGAGAGATGGAGCCGGCTCATAGTGGTGCTGGGAGGAGATGGAGCAGGCTCATAGTGATGCTGGGGAGATGGAGCAGGCTCATAGTGGTGCTGGGAGGAGATGGAGCAGGCTCATAGTGATGCTGGAGAGATGGAGCAGGCTCATAGTGATGCTGGGGAGATGGAGCAGGCTCATAGTGGTGCTGGGGTGATGGAGCAGGCTCATGGTGATGCTGGGGAGATGGAGCAGGCTGATAGTGGTGCTGGGGAGATGGAGCAGGCTCATAGGGGTGCTGGGAGGTGATGGAGCAGGCTCATAGGGGTGCTGGGAGGTGATGGAGCAGGCTCATAGGGGTGCTGGGGGGATGGAGCAGGCAGATAGTGGTGCTGGGGAGATGGAGCAGGCTGATAGTGATGCTGGGGAGATAGAGCAGGCTCATAGTGGTGCTGGGAGGAGATGGAGCAGGCTCATAGTGATGCTGGGGAGATGGAGCAGGCTCATAGTGGTGCTGGGAGGAGATGGAGCAGGCTGATAGTGGTGCTGGGGATATGGAGCAGGCTCATAGTGGTGCTGGGGAGATGGAGCAGGCTCATAGTGATGCTGGGGAGAGATGGAGCCGGCTCATAGTGGTGCTGGGAGGAGATGGAGCAGGCTCATAGTGATGCTGGGGAGATGGAGCAGGCTCATAGTGGTGCTGGGAGGAGATGGAGCAGGCTCATAGTGATGCTGGAGAGATGGAGCAGGCTCATAGTCATGCTGGGGAGATGGAGCAGGCTCATAGTGGTGCTGGGGTGATGGAGCAGGCTCACAGTGGTGCTGGGGAGATGGAGCAGGCTCATAGTGTTGCTGGGGAGATGGAGCAGGCTCATAGTGATGCTGGGGGGAAGGAGCAGGCTCATAGTGGTGCTGGGGGGATGGAGCAGGCTCATAGTGGTGCTGGGAGGGGATGGAGAAGGCTCATAGTGGTGCTGGGGAGATGGAGCAGGCTCATAGTGGTGCTGGGGTGATGGAGCAGGCTCATAGTGGTGCTGGGAGGAGATGGAGCAGGCTCATAGTGATGCTGGGGAGAGATGGAGCCGGCTCATAGTGGTGCTGGGAGGAGATGGAGCAGGCTCATAGTGATGCTGGGGAGATGGAGCAGGCTCATAGTGGTGCTGGGAGGAGATGGAGCAGGCTCATAGTGATGCTGGAGAGATGGAGCAGGCTCATAGTGATGCTGGGGAGATGGAGCAGGCTCATAGTGGTGCTGGGGTGATGGAGCAGGCTCATGGTGATGCTGGGGAGATGGAGCAGGCTGATAGTGGTGCTGGGGAGATGGAGCAGGCTCATAGGGGTGCTGGGAGGTGATGGAGCAGGCTCATAGGGGTGCTGGGAGGTGATGGAGCAGGCTCATAGGGGTGCTGGGGGGATGGAGCAGGCAGATAGTGGTGCTGGGGAGATGGAGCAGGCTGATAGTGATGCTGGGGAGATAGAGCAGGCTCATAGTGGTGCTGGGAGGAGATGGAGCAGGCTCATAGTGATGCTGGGGAGATGGAGCAGGCTCATAGTGGTGCTGGGAGGAGATGGAGCAGGCTGATAGTGGTGCTGGGGATATGGAGCAGGCTCATAGTGGTGCTGGGGAGATGGAGCAGGCTCATAGTGATGCTGGGGAGAGATGGAGCCGGCTCATAGTGGTGCTGGGAGGAGATGGAGCAGGCTCATAGTGATGCTGGGGAGATGGAGCAGGCTCATAGTGGTGCTGGGAGGAGATGGAGCAGGCTCATAGTGATGCTGGAGAGATGGAGCAGGCTCATAGTCATGCTGGGGAGATGGAGCAGGCTCATAGTGGTGCTGGGAGGAGATGGAGCAGGCTGATAGTGGTGCTGGGGATATGGAGCAGGCTCATAGTGGTGCTGGGGAGATGGAGCAGGCTCTTAGTGGTGCTGTGGGAGATGGAGCAGGCTCATAGTGGTGCTGGGGGGATGGAGCAGGCTCATAGTGAGGCTGGGAGGAGATGGAGCAGGCTCATAGTGGTGCTGGGGAGATGGAGCAGGCTAATAGTGGTGCTGGGGAGATGGAGCAGGCTCACAGTGGTGCTGGGGAGATGGAGCAGGCTCATAGTGTTGCTGGGGAGATGGAGCAGGCTCATAGTGATGCTGGGGGGAAGGAGCAGGCTCATAGTGGTGCTGGGGGGATGGAGCAGGCTCATAGTGATGCTGGGGAGATGGAGCAGGCTGATAGTGGTGCTGGGGAGATGGAGCAGGCTCATAGGGGTGCTGGGAGGTGATGGAGCAGGCTCATAGGGGTGCTGGGAGGTGATGGAGCAGGCTCATAGGGGTGCTGGGGGGATGGAGCAGGCAGATAGTGGTGCTGGGGAGATGGAGCAGGCTGATAGTGATGCTGGGGAGATAGAGCAGGCTCATAGTGGTGCTGGGAGGAGATGGAGCAGGCTCATAGTGATGCTGGGGAGATGGAGCAGGCTCATAGTGGTGCTGGGAGGAGATGGAGCAGGCTGATAGTGGTGCTGGGGATATGGAGCAGGCTCATAGTGGTGCTGGGGAGATGGAGCAGGCTCATAGTGATGCTGGGGAGAGATGGAGCCGGCTCATAGTGGTGCTGGGAGGAGATGGAGCAGGCTCATAGTGATGCTGGGGAGATGGAGCAGGCTCATAGTGGTGCTGGGAGGAGATGGAGCAGGCTCATAGTGATGCTGGAGAGATGGAGCAGGCTCATAGTCATGCTGGGGAGATGGAGCAGGCTCATAGTGGTGCTGGGAGGAGATGGAGCAGGCTGATAGTGGTGCTGGGGATATGGAGCAGGCTCATAGTGGTGCTGGGGAGATGGAGCAGGCTCTTAGTGGTGCTGTGGGAGATGGAGCAGGCTCATAGTGGTGCTGGGGGGATGGAGCAGGCTCATAGTGAGGCTGGGAGGAGATGGAGCAGGCTCATAGTGGTGCTGGGGAGATGGAGCAGGCTCATAGTGGTGCTGGGGAGATGGAGCAGGCTCACAGTGGTGCTGGGGAGATGGAGCAGGCTCATAGTGTTGCTGGGGAGATGGAGCAGGCTCATAGTGATGCTGGGGGGAAGGAGCAGGCTCATAGTGGTGCTGGGGGGATGGAGCAGGCTCATAGTGGTGCTGGGAGGGGATGGAGAAGGCTCATAGTGGTGCTGGGGAGATGGAGCAGGCTCATAGTGGTGCTGGGGTGATGGAGCAGGCTCATAGTGGTGCTGGGAGGAGATGGAGCAGGCTCATAGTGATGCTGGGGAGAGATGGAGCCGGCTCATAGTGGTGCTGGGAGGAGATGGAGCAGGCTCATAGTGATGCTGGGGAGATGGAGCAGGCTCATAGTGGTGCTGGGAGGAGATGGAGCAGGCTCATAGTGATGCTGGAGAGATGGAGCAGGCTCATAGTGATGCTGGGGAGATGGAGCAGGCTCATAGTGGTGCTGGGGTGATGGAGCAGGCTCATGGTGATGCTGGGGAGATGGAGCAGGCTGATAGTGGTGCTGGGGAGATGGAGCAGGCTCATAGGGGTGCTGGGAGGTGATGGAGCAGGCTCATAGGGGTGCTGGGAGGTGATGGAGCAGGCTCATAGGGGTGCTGGGGGGATGGAGCAGGCAGATAGTGGTGCTGGGGAGATGGAGCAGGCTGATAGTGATGCTGGGGAGATAGAGCAGGCTCATAGTGGTGCTGGGAGGAGATGGAGCAGGCTCATAGTGATGCTGGGGAGATGGAGCAGGCTCATAGTGGTGCTGGGAGGAGATGGAGCAGGCTGATAGTGGTGCTGGGGATATGGAGCAGGCTCATAGTG
The DNA here is from genome assembly GCF_965601325.2 of Salmo salar. Lineage (NCBI taxonomy): Eukaryota > Metazoa > Chordata > Actinopteri > Salmoniformes > Salmonidae > Salmo > Salmo salar. The sequence continues at coordinate 102,705 of NW_027675676.1, forward strand.
GTGCTGGGGAGATGGAGCAGGCTCATAGTGATGCTGGGGAGAGATGGAGCCGGCTCATAGTGGTGCTGGGAGGAGATGGAGCAGGCTCATAGTGATGCTGGGGAGATGGAGCAGGCTCATAGTGGTGCTGGGAGGAGATGGAGCAGGCTCATAGTGATGCTGGAGAGATGGAGCAGGCTCATAGTCATGCTGGGGAGATGGAGCAGGCTCATAGTGGTGCTGGGGTGATGGAGCAGGCTCACAGTGGTGCTGGGGAGATGGAGCAGGCTCATAGTGTTGCTGGGGAGATGGAGCAGGCTCATAGTGATGCTGGGGGGAAGGAGCAGGCTCATAGTGGTGCTGGGGGGATGGAGCAGGCTCATAGTGGTGCTGGGAGGGGATGGAGAAGGCTCATAGTGGTGCTGGGGAGATGGAGCAGGCTCATAGTGGTGCTGGGGTGATGGAGCAGGCTCATAGTGGTGCTGGGAGGAGATGGAGCAGGCTCATAGTGATGCTGGGGAGAGATGGAGCCGGCTCATAGTGGTGCTGGGAGGAGATGGAGCAGGCTCATAGTGATGCTGGGGAGATGGAGCAGGCTCATAGTGGTGCTGGGAGGAGATGGAGCAGGCTCATAGTGATGCTGGAGAGATGGAGCAGGCTCATAGTGATGCTGGGGAGATGGAGCAGGCTCATAGTGGTGCTGGGGTGATGGAGCAGGCTCATGGTGATGCTGGGGAGATGGAGCAGGCTGATAGTGGTGCTGGGGAGATGGAGCAGGCTCATAGGGGTGCTGGGAGGTGATGGAGCAGGCTCATAGGGGTGCTGGGAGGTGATGGAGCAGGCTCATAGGGGTGCTGGGGGGATGGAGCAGGCAGATAGTGGTGCTGGGGAGATGGAGCAGGCTGATAGTGATGCTGGGGAGATAGAGCAGGCTCATAGTGGTGCTGGGAGGAGATGGAGCAGGCTCATAGTGATGCTGGGGAGATGGAGCAGGCTCATAGTGGTGCTGGGAGGAGATGGAGCAGGCTGATAGTGGTGCTGGGGATATGGAGCAGGCTCATAGTGGTGCTGGGGAGATGGAGCAGGCTCATAGTGATGCTGGGGAGAGATGGAGCCGGCTCATAGTGGTGCTGGGAGGAGATGGAGCAGGCTCATAGTGATGCTGGGGAGATGGAGCAGGCTCATAGTGGTGCTGGGAGGAGATGGAGCAGGCTCATAGTGATGCTGGAGAGATGGAGCAGGCTCATAGTCATGCTGGGGAGATGGAGCAGGCTCATAGTGGTGCTGGGAGGAGATGGAGCAGGCTGATAGTGGTGCTGGGGATATGGAGCAGGCTCATAGTGGTGCTGGGGAGATGGAGCAGGCTCTTAGTGGTGCTGTGGGAGATGGAGCAGGCTCATAGTGGTGCTGGGGGGATGGAGCAGGCTCATAGTGAGGCTGGGAGGAGATGGAGCAGGCTGATAGTGGTGCTGGGGATATGGAGCAGGCTCATAGTTGTGCTGGGGAGATGGAGCAGGCTCATAGTGATGCTGGGGAGAGATGGAGCCGGCTCATAGTGGTGCTGGGAGGAGATGGAGCAGGCTCATAGTGATGCTGGGGAGATGGAGCAGGCTCATAGTGGTGCTGGGAGGAGATGGAGCAGGCTCATAGTGATGCTGGAGAGATGGAGCAGGCTCATAGTCATGCTGGGGAGATGGAGCAGGCTCATAGTGGTGCTGGGAGGAGATGGAGCAGGCTGATAGTGGTGCTGGGGATATGGAGCAGGCTCATAGTGGTGCTGGGGAGATGGAGCAGGCTCTTAGTGGTGCTGTGGGAGATGGAGCAGGCTCATAGTGGTGCTGGGGGGATGGAGCAGGCTCATAGTGAGGCTGGGAGGAGATGGAGCAGGCTCATAGTGGTGCTGGGGAGATGGAGCAGGCTCATAGTGGTGCTGGGGAGATGGAGCAGGCTCACAGTGGTGCTGGGAGGAGATGGAGCAGGCTGATAGTGGTGCTGGGGATATGGAGCAGGCTCATAGTGGTGCTGGGGAGATGGAGCAGGCTCATAGTGATGCTGGGGAGAGATGGAGCCGGCTCATAGTGGTGCTGGGAGGAGATGGAGCAGGCTCATAGTGATGCTGGGGAGATGGAGCAGGCTCATAGTGGTGCTGGGAGGAGATGGAGCAGGCTCATAGTGATGCTGGAGAGATGGAGCAGGCTCATAGTCATGCTGGGGAGATGGAGCAGGCTCATAGTGGTGCTGGGAGGAGATGGAGCAGGCTGATAGTGGTGCTGGGGATATGGAGCAGGCTCATAGTGGTGCTGGGGAGATGGAGCAGGCTCTTAGTGGTGCTGTGGGAGATGGAGCAGGCTCATAGTGGTGCTGGGGGGATGGAGCAGGCTCATAGGGGTGCTGGGGGGATGGAGCAGGCAGATAGTGGTGCTGGGGAGATGGAGCAGGCTGATAGTGATGCTGGGGAGATAGAGCAGGCTCATAGTGGTGCTGGGAGGAGATGGAGCAGGCTCATAGTGATGCTGGGGAGATGGAGCAGGCTCATAGTGGTGCTGGGAGGAGATGGAGCAGGCTGATAGTGGTGCTGGGGATATGGAGCAGGCTCATAGTGGTGCTGGGGAGATGGAGCAGGCTCATAGTGATGCTGGGGAGAGATGGAGCCGGCTCATAGTGGTGCTGGGAGGAGATGGAGCAGGCTCATAGTGATGCTGGGGAGATGGAGCAGGCTCATAGTGGTGCTGGGAGGAGATGGAGCAGGCTCATAGTGATGCTGGAGAGATGGAGCAGGCTCATAGTCATGCTGGGGAGATGGAGCAGGCTCATAGTGGTGCTGGGGTGATGGAGCAGGCTCACAGTGGTGCTGGGGAGATGGAGCAGGCTCATAGTGTTGCTGGGGAGATGGAGCAGGCTCATAGTGATGCTGGGGGGAAGGAGCAGGCTCATAGTGGTGCTGGGGGGATGGAGCAGGCTCATAGTGGTGCTGGGAGGGGATGGAGAAGGCTCATAGTGGTGCTGGGGAGATGGAGCAGGCTCATAGTGGTGCTGGGGTGATGGAGCAGGCTCATAGTGGTGCTGGGAGGAGATGGAGCAGGCTCATAGTGATGCTGGGGAGAGATGGAGCCGGCTCATAGTGGTGCTGGGAGGAGATGGAGCAGGCTCATAGTGATGCTGGGGAGATGGAGCAGGCTCATAGTGGTGCTGGGAGGAGATGGAGCAGGCTCATAGTGATGCTGGAGAGATGGAGCAGGCTCATAGTGATGCTGGGGAGATGGAGCAGGCTCATAGTGGTGCTGGGGTGATGGAGCAGGCTCATGGTGATGCTGGGGAGATGGAGCAGGCTGATAGTGGTGCTGGGGAGATGGAGCAGGCTCATAGGGGTGCTGGGAGGTGATGGAGCAGGCTCATAGGGGTGCTGGGAGGTGATGGAGCAGGCTCATAGGGGTGCTGGGGGGATGGAGCAGGCAGATAGTGGTGCTGGGGAGATGGAGCAGGCTGATAGTGATGCTGGGGAGATAGAGCAGGCTCATAGTGGTGCTGGGAGGAGATGGAGCAGGCTCATAGTGATGCTGGGGAGATGGAGCAGGCTCATAGTGGTGCTGGGAGGAGATGGAGCAGGCTCATAGTGATGCTGGAGAGATGGAGCAGGCTCATAGTCATGCTGGGGAGATGGAGCAGGCTCATAGTGGTGCTGGGAGGAGATGGAGCAGGCTGATAGTGGTGCTGGGGATATGGAGCAGGCTCATAGTGGTGCTGGGGAGATGGAGCAGGCTCTTAGTGGTGCTGTGGGAGATGGAGCAGGCTCATAGTGGTGCTGGGGGGATGGAGCAGGCTCATAGTGAGGCTGGGAGGAGATGGAGCAGGCTCATAGTGGTGCTGGGGAGATGGAGCAGGCTCATAGTGGTGCTGGGGAGATGGAGCAGGCTCACAGTGGTGCTGGGAGGAGATGGAGCAGGCTCATAGTGGTGCTGGGGTGATGGAGCAGGCTCATGGTGATGCTGGGGAGATGGAGCAGGCTGATAGTGGTGCTGGGGAGATGGAGCAGGCTCATAGGGGTGCTGGGAGGTGATGGAGCAGGCTCATAGGGGTGCTGGGAGGTGATGGAGCAGGCTCATAGGGGTGCTGGGGGGATGGAGCAGGCAGATAGTGGTGCTGGGGAGATGGAGCAGGCTGATAGTGATGCTGGGGAGATAGAGCAGGCTCATAGTGGTGCTGGGAGGAGATGGAGCAGGCTCATAGTGATGCTGGGGAGATGGAGCAGATTCATAGTGGTGCTGGGAGGAGATGGAGCAGGCTGATAGTGGTGCTGGGGATATGGAGCAGGCTCATAGTGGTGCTGGGGAGATGGAGCAGGCTCATAGTGATGCTGGGGAGAGATGGAGCCGGCTCATAGTGGTGCTGGGAGGAGATGGAGCAGGCTCATAGTGATGCTGGGGAGATGGAGCAGGCTCATAGTGGTGCTGGGAGGAGATGGAGCAGGCTCATAGTGATGCTGGAGAGATGGAGCAGGCTCATAGTCATGCTGGGGAGATGGAGCAGGCTCATAGTGGTGCTGGGAGGAGATGGAGCAGGCTGATAGTGGTGCTGGGGATATGGAGCAGGCTCATAGTGGTGCTGGGGAGATGGAGCAGGCTCTTAGTGGTGCTGTGGGAGATGGAGCAGGCTCATAGTGGTGCTGGGGGGATGGAGCAGGCTCATAGTGAGGCTGGGAGGAGATGGAGCAGGCTCATAGTGGTGCTGGGGAGATGGAGCAGGCTCATAGTGGTGCTGGGGAGATGGAGCAGGCTCACAGTGGTGCTGGGGAGATGGAGCAGGCTCATAGTGTTGCTGGGGAGATGGAGCAGGCTCATAGTGATGCTGGGGGGAAGGAGCAGGCTCATAGTGGTGCTGGGGGGATGGAGCAGGCTCATAGTGGTGCTGGGGAGATGGAGCAGGCTCATAGTGATGCTGGGGAGAGATGGAGCCGGCTCATAGTGGTGCTGGGAGGAGATGGAGCAGGCTCATAGTGATGCTGGGGAGATGGAGCAGGCTCATAGTGGTGCTGGGAGGAGATGGAGCAGGCTCATAGTGATGCTGGAGAGATGGAGCAGGCTCATAGTCATGCTGGGGAGATGGAGCAGGCTCATAGTGGTGCTGGGGTGATGGAGCAGGCTCACAGTGGTGCTGGGGAGATGGAGCAGGCTCATAGTGTTGCTGGGGAGATGGAGCAGGCTCATAGTGATGCTGGGGGGAAGGAGCAGGCTCATAGTGGTGCTGGGGGGATGGAGCAGGCTCATAGTGGTGCTGGGAGGGGATGGAGAAGGCTCATAGTGGTGCTGGGGAGATGGAGCAGGCTCATAGTGGTGCTGGGGTGATGGAGCAGGCTCATAGTGGTGCTGGGAGGAGATGGAGCAGGCTCATAGTGATGCTGGGGAGAGATGGAGCCGGCTCATAGTGGTGCTGGGAGGAGATGGAGCAGGCTCATAGTGATGCTGGGGAGATGGAGCAGGCTCATAGTGGTGCTGGGAGGAGATGGAGCAGGCTCATAGTGATGCTGGAGAGATGGAGCAGGCTCATAGTGATGCTGGGGAGATGGAGCAGGCTCATAGTGGTGCTGGGGTGATGGAGCAGGCTCATGGTGATGCTGGGGAGATGGAGCAGGCTGATAGTGGTGCTGGGGAGATGGAGCAGGCTCATAGGGGTGCTGGGAGGTGATGGAGCAGGCTCATAGGGGTGCTGGGAGGTGATGGAGCAGGCTCATAGGGGTGCTGGGGGGATGGAGCAGGCAGATAGTGGTGCTGGGGAGATGGAGCAGGCTGATAGTGATGCTGGGGAGATAGAGCAGGCTCATAGTGGTGCTGGGAGGAGATGGAGCAGGCTCATAGTGATGCTGGGGAGATGGAGCAGGCTCATAGTGGTGCTGGGAGGAGATGGAGCAGGCTGATAGTGGTGCTGGGGATATGGAGCAGGCTCATAGTGGTGCTGGGGAGATGGAGCAGGCTCATAGTGATGCTGGGGAGAGATGGAGCCGGCTCATAGTGGTGCTGGGAGGAGATGGAGCAGGCTCATAGTGATGCTGGGGAGATGGAGCAGGCTCATAGTGGTGCTGGGAGGAGATGGAGCAGGCTCATAGTGATGCTGGAGAGATGGAGCAGGCTCATAGTCATGCTGGGGAGATGGAGCAGGCTCATAGTGGTGCTGGGAGGAGATGGAGCAGGCTGATAGTGGTGCTGGGGATATGGAGCAGGCTCATAGTGGTGCTGGGGAGATGGAGCAGGCTCTTAGTGGTGCTGTGGGAGATGGAGCAGGCTCATAGTGGTGCTGGGGGGATGGAGCAGGCTCATAGTGAGGCTGGGAGGAGATGGAGCAGGCTCATAGTGGTGCTGGGGAGATGGAGCAGGCTCATAGTGGTGCTGGGGAGATGGAGCAGGCTCACAGTGGTGCTGGGGAGATGGAGCAGGCTCATAGTGTTGCTGGGGAGATGGAGCAGGCTCATAGTGATGCTGGGGGGAAGGAGCAGGCTCATAGTGGTGCTGGGGGGATGGAGCAGGCTCATAGTGGTGCTGGGAGGGGATGGAGAAGGCTCATAGTGGTGCTGGGGAGATGGAGCAGGCTCATAGTGGTGCTGGGGTGATGGAGCAGGCTCATAGTGGTGCTGGGAGGAGATGGAGCAGGCTCATAGTGATGCTGGGGAGAGATGGAGCCGGCTCATAGTGGTGCTGGGAGGAGATGGAGCAGGCTCATAGTGATGCTGGGGAGATGGAGCAGGCTCATAGTGGTGCTGGGAGGAGATGGAGCAGGCTCATAGTGATGCTGGAGAGATGGAGCAGGCTCATAGTGATGCTGGGGAGATGGAGCAGGCTCATAGTGGTGCTGGGGTGATGGAGCAGGCTCATGGTGATGCTGGGGAGATGGAGCAGGCTGATAGTGGTGCTGGGGAGATGGAGCAGGCTCATAGGGGTGCTGGGAGGTGATGGAGCAGGCTCATAGGGGTGCTGGGAGGTGATGGAGCAGGCTCATAGGGGTGCTGGGGGGATGGAGCAGGCAGATAGTGGTGCTGGGGAGATGGAGCAGGCTGATAGTGATGCTGGGGAGATAGAGCAGGCTCATAGTGGTGCTGGGAGGAGATGGAGCAGGCTCATAGTGATGCTGGGGAGATGGAGCAGGCTCATAGTGGTGCTGGGAGGAGATGGAGCAGGCTGATAGTGGTGCTGGGGATATGGAGCAGGCTCATAGTGGTGCTGGGGAGATGGAGCAGGCTCATAGTGATGCTGGGGAGAGATGGAGCCGGCTCATAGTGGTGCTGGGAGGAGATGGAGCAGGCTCATAGTGATGCTGGGGAGATGGAGCAGGCTCATAGTGGTGCTGGGAGGAGATGGAGCAGGCTCATAGTGATGCTGGAGAGATGGAGCAGGCTCATAGTCATGCTGGGGAGATGGAGCAGGCTCATAGTGGTGCTGGGGTGATGGAGCAGGCTCATGGTGATGCTGGGGAGATGGAGCAGGCTGATAGTGGTGCTGGGGAGATGGAGCAGGCTGATAGTGATGCTGGGGAGATAGAGCAGGCTCATAGTGGTGCTGGGAGGAGATGGAGCAGGCTCATAGGGGTGCTGGGGGGATGGAGCAGGCTGATAGTGGTGCTGGGGAGATGGAGCAGGCTGATAGTGATGCTGGGGAGATGGAGCAGGCTCATAGTGGTGCTGGGAGGAGATCTAGCAGGCTCATAGTGATGCTGGGGAGATGGAGCAGGCTCATAGTGGTGCTGGGAGGAGATGGAGCAGGCTGATAGTGGTGCTGGGGATATGGAGCAGGCTCATAGTGGTGCTGGGGAGATGGAGCAGGCTCTTAGTGGTGCTGTGGGAGATGGAGCAGGCTCATAGTGGTGCTGGGGGGATGGAGCAGGCTCATAGTGAGGCTGGGAGGAGATGGAGCAGGCTCATAGTGGTGCTGGGGAGATGGAGCAGGCTCATAGGGGTGCTGGGGAGATGGAGCAGGCTCACAGTGGTGCTGGGGAGATGGAGCAGGCTCATAGTGTTGCTGGGGAGATGGAGCAGGCTCATAGTGATGCTGGGGGAAGGAGCAGGCTCATAGTGGTGCTGGGGGGATGGAGCAGGCTCATAGTGGTGCTGGGAGGGGATGGAGAAGGCTCATAGTGGTGCTGGGGAGATGGAGCAGGCTCATAGTGGTGCTGGGGTGATGGAGCAGGCTCATAGTGGTGCTGGGAGGAGATGGAGCAGGCTCATAGTGATGCTGGGGAGAGATGGAGCCGGCTCATAGTGGTGCTGGGAGGAGATGGAGCAGGCTCATAGTGATGCTGGGGAGATGGAGCAGGCTCATAGTGGTGCTGGGAGGAGATGGAGCAGGCTCATAGTGATGCTGGAGAGATGGAGCAGGCTCATAGTGATGCTGGGGAGATGGAGCAGGCTCATAGTGGTGCTGGGGTGATGGAGCAGGCTCATGGTGATGCTGGGGAGATGGAGCAGGCTGATAGTGGTGCTGGGGAGATGGAGCAGGCTCATAGGGGTGCTGGGAGGTGATGGAGCAGGCTCATAGGGGTGCTGGGAGGTGATGGAGCAGGCTCATAGGGGTGCTGGGGGGATGGAGCAGGCAGATAGTGGTGCTGGGGAGATGGAGCAGGCTGATAGTGATGCTGGGGAGATAGAGCAGGCTCATAGTGGTGCTGGGAGGAGATGGAGCAGGCTCATAGTGATGCTGGGGAGATGGAGCAGGCTCATAGTGGTGCTGGGAGGAGATGGAGCAGGCTGATAGTGGTGCTGGGGATATGGAGCAGGCTCATAGTGGTGCTGGGGAGATGGAGCAGGCTCATAGTGATGCTGGAGTGATGGAGCAGGCTGATAGTGATGCTGTGGGAGATGGAGCAGGCTCATAGTGGTGCTGGGAGGAGATGGAGCAGGCTGATAGTGGTGCTGGGGAGATGGAGCAGGCTCATAGTGGTGCTGGGGAGATGGAGCAGGCTCATAGTGATGCTGGGAGGGGATGGAGAAGGCTCATAGTGGTGCTGGGGAGATGGAGCAGGCTCATAGTGGTGCTGGGGAGATGGAGCAGGCTCATAGTGGTGCTGGGAGGAGATGGAGCAGGCTCATAGTGATGCTGGGGAGAGATGGAGCCGGCTCATAGTGGTGCTGGGAGGAGATGGAGCAGGCTCATAGTGATGCTGGGGAGATGGAGCAGGCTCATAGTGGTGCTGGGAGGAGATGGAGCAGGCTCATAGTGATGCTGGGAGATGGAGCAGGCTCATAGTGATGCTGGGGAGATGGACCAGGCTCATAGTGGTGCTGGGGTGATGGAGCAGGCTCATGGTGATGCTGGGGAGATGGAGCAGGCTGATAGTGGTGCTGGGGAGATGGAGCAGGCTCATAGGGGTGCTGGGAGGTGATGGAGCAGGCTCATAGGGGTGCTGGGAGGTGATGGAGCAGGCTCATAGGGGTGCTGGGGGGATGGAGCAGGCGGATAGTGGTGCTGGGGAGATGGAGCAGGCTGATAGTGATGCTGGGGAGATAGAGCAGGCTCATAGTGGTGCTGGGAGGAGATGGAGCAGGCTCATAGTGATGCTGGGGAGATGGAGCAGGCTCATAGTGATGCTGGGGAGATGGAGCAGGCTCATAGTGGTGCTGGGGTGATGGAGCAGGCTCATGGTGATGCTGGGGAGATGGAGCAGGCTGATAGTGGTGCTGGGGAGATGGAGCAGGCTCATAGGGGTGCTGGGAGGTGATGGAGCAGGCTCATAGGGGTGCTGGGAGGTGATGGAGCAGGCTCATAGGGGTGCTGGGGGGATGGAGCAGGCTGATAGTGGTGCTGGGGAGATGGAGCAGGCTGATAGTGATGCTGGGGAGATGGAGCAGGCTCATAGTGATGCTGGGGAGAAATGGAGCCGGCTCATAGTGATGCTGGGGAGATGGAGCAGGCTGATAGTGGTGCTGGGGAGATGGAGCAGGTTCATAGTGGTGCTGGGGAGATGGAGCAGGCTCATAGTGGTGCTGGGGAGATGGAGCAGGCTGATAGTGGTGCTGGGGAGATGGAGCAGGCTCATAGTGGTGCTGGGAGGAGATGGAGCAGGCTGATAGTGATGCTGGGGAGATGGAGCAGGCTCATAGTGGTGCTGGGAGAATATGGAGCAGGCTGATAGTGGTGCTGGGTAGATGGAGCAGGCTCATAGTGGTGCTGGGGAGATGGAGCAGGCTCTTAGTGGTGCTGTGGGATATGGAGCAGGCTCATAGTGGTGCTGGGGAGATGGAGCAGGCTCATAGTGAGGCTGGGAGGAGATGGAGCAGGCTCATAGTGGTGCTGGGGAGATGGAGCAGGCTCATAGTGGTGCTGGGGAGATGGAGCAGGCTCATAGTGGTGCTGGGGAGATGGAGCAGGCTCATAGTGATGCTGGGGGGATGGAGCAGGCTCATAGTGGTGCTGGGGGGATGGAGCAGGCTCATAGTGGTGCTGGGGGGATGGAGCAGGCTCATAGTGGTGCTGGGGAGATGGAGCAGGCTCATAGTGGTGCTGGGAGGAGTTGGAGCAGGCTCAACGTGGTTCTGGGGAGATGGAGCAGGCTGATAGTGGTGCTGGGGAGATGGAGCAGGCTCATAGTGGTGCTGTGGGAGATGGAGCAGGCTCATAGTGGTGCTGGGCAGAGATGGAGCAGGCTCATAGTGTTGAGTCCTGGTCAGGGATCAGCTGTGTTATACAGAGGGAGGTAAAGGATGGAGGGCTGGTCAGGGATCAGCTGTGTTATACAGAGGGAGGTAAAGGATCAGCTGTGTTATACAGAGGGAGGTAAAGGATCAGCTGTGTTATACAGAGGGAGGTAAATGATGGAAGGGCTGATCAGGGTCAGCTGTGTTATACAGAGGGAGGTAAAGGATGGAAGGCTGATCAGGGGTCAGCTGTGTTATACAGAGGGAGGTAAAGGATGGAAGGGCTGGTCAGGGATCAGCTGTGTTATACAGAGGGAGGTAAAGGATGGAAGGGCTGATCAGGGATCAGCTGTGTTATACAGAGGGAGGTAAAGGATGGAAGGGCTGATCAGGGGTCAGCTGTGTTATACAGAGAGAGGTAAAGGATTTAAGGCTGGTCAGGGATCAGCTGTGTTATACAGAGGGAGGTAAAGGATCAGCTGTGTTATTCAGAGGGAGGTAAATGATGGAAGGGCTGATCAGGGATCAGCTGTGTTATACAGAGGGAGGTAAAGGATCAGCTGTGTTATTCAGAGGGAGGTAAGTGATGGAAGGGCTGATCAGGGATCAGCTGTGTTATACAGAGGGAGCTAAATGATGGAGGCCTGGTCAGGGATCAGCTGTGTTATACAGAGGGAGGTAAATGATGGAAGGGCTGATCAGGGATCAGCTGTGTTATACAGAGGGAGGTAAAGGATGGAAGGCTGATCAGGGATCAGCTGTGTTATACCGAGGGAGGTAAAGGATCAGCTGTGTTATACAGAGGGAGGTAAAGGATGGAAGGCTAATCAGGGATCAGCTGTGTTATACAGAGGGAGGTAAAGGATGGAGGGCTGATCAGGGGTCAGCTGTGTTATACAGAGGGAGGTAAAGGATGGAAGGCTGATCAGGGATCAGCTGTGTTATACAGAGGGAGGTAAATGATCAGCTGTGTTATACAGAGGGAGGTAAAGGATGGAAGGGCTGATCAGGGATCAGCTGTGTTATACAGAGGGAGGTAAAGGATCAGCTGTGTTATACAGAGGGAGGTAAAGGATGGAAGGGCTGATCAGGGATCAGCTGTGTTATTCAGAGGGAGGTAAAGGAACAGCTGTGTTATACAGAGGGAGGTAAAGGATGGAAGGGCTGATCAGGGATCAGCTGTGTTATACAGAGGGAGGTAAAGGATGGAAGGGCGGATCAGGGATCAGCTGTGTTATACAGAGGGAGGTAAATGATGGAAGGGCTGATCAGGGATCAGCTGTGTTATACAGAGGGAGGTAAAGGATGGAAGGGCTGGTCAGGGATCAGCTGTGTTATACAGAGGGAGGTAAAGGATCAGCTGTGTTATTCAGAGGGTGGTAAAGGATCAGCTGTGTTATTCAGAGGGAGGTAAAGGATGGAGGGCTGATCAGGGATCAGCTGTGTTATACAGAGGGAGGTAAAGGATGGAGGGCTGATCAGGGATCAGCTGTGTTATACAGAGGGAGGTAAATGATGGAAGGGCTGATCAGGGATCAGCTGTGTTATACAGAGGGAGGTAAATGATGGAAGGGCTGATCAGGGATCAGCTGTGTTATACAGAGTGAGGTAAAGGATGGAAGGCTGATCAGGGGTCAGCTGTGTTTTTCAGAGGGAGGTAAAGGATCAGCTGTGTTATTCAGAGGGAGGTAAAGGATGGAAGGGCTGGTCAGGGATCAGCTGTGTTTTCAGAGGGAGGTAAAGGATCAGCTGTGTTATACAGATGGGAGGTAAATGATGGAAGGACTGATCAGGGGTCAGCTGTGTTATACAGAGGGAGGTAAAGGATCAGCTGTGTTATACAGAGGGAGGTAAAGGATGGAAGGGCTGATCAGGGATCAGCTGTGTTATACAGAGGGAGGTAAAGGATCAGCTGTGTTATACAGAGGAAGGTAAAGGATCAGCTGTGTTATTCAGAGGGAGGTAAATGATGGAAGGGCTGATCAGGGATCAGCTGTGTTATACAGAGGGAGGTAAAGGATGGAAGGTCTGATCAGGGATCAGCTGTGTTATACAGAGGGAGGTAAAGGATGGAAGGCCTGGTCAGGGATCAGCTGTGTTATACAGAGGGAGGTAAGGGATGGAAGGGCTGATCAGGGATCAGCTGTGTTATTCAGAGGGAGGTAAAGGATGGAGGCCTGGTCAGGGATCAGCTGTGTTATACAGAGGGAGGTAAAGGATGGAAGGCTGATCAGGGATCAGCTGTGTTATACAGAGGGAGGTAAAGGATCAGCTGTGTTATACAGAGGGAGGTAAAGGATGGAAGGCTGATCAGGGATCAGCTGTGTTATACAGAGGGAGGTAAAGGATGGAGGGCTGATCAGGGGTCAGCTGTGTTATACAGAGGGAGGTAAAGGATGGAAGGCTGATCAGGGATCAGCTGTGTTATACAGAGGGAGGTAAAGGATGGAAGGCTGATCAGGGATCAGCTGTGTTATACAGAGGGAGGTAAATGATCAGATATGTTATACAGCGGGAGGTAAAGGATGGAAGGGCTGATCAGGGATCAGCTGTGTTATACAGAGGGAGGTAAAGGATCAGCTGTGTTATACAGAGGGAGGTAAAGGATCAGCTGTGTTATACAGAGGGAGGTAAATGATGGAAGGGCTGATCAGGGGTCAGCTGTGTTATACAGAGGGATGTAAAGGATCAGCTGTGTTATTCAGAGGGAGGTAAAGGATGGAAGGGCTGGTCAGGGATCAGCTGTGTTATACAGAGGGAGGTAAAGGATCAGCTGTGTTATTCAGAGGGAGGTAAAGGATCAGCTGTGTTATACAGAGGGAGGTAAAGGATGGAGGGCTGTTCAGGGATCAGCTGTGTTATACAGAGGAAGGTAAATGATGGAAGGGCTGATCAGGGATCAGCTGTGTTATACAGAGGGAGGTAAAGGATCAGCTGTGTTATACAGAGGGAGGTAAAGGATCAGCTGTGTTATACAGAGGGAGGTAAAGGATGGAAGGGCTGATCAGAGATCAGCTGTGTTATTCAGAGGGAGGTAAAGGAACAGCTGTGTTATACAGAGGGAGGTAAAGGATGGAAGGGCTGATCAGGGATCAGCTGTGTTATACAGAGGGAGGTAAATGATGGAAGGGCTGGTCAGGGATCAGCTGTGTAATACAGAGGGAGGTAAAGGATGGAAGGGCTGATCAGGGATCAGCTGTGTTATACAGAGGGAGGTAAAGGAACAGCTGTGTTATACAGAGGGAGGTAAAGGATGGAAGGGCTGATCAGGGATCAGCTGTGTTGTACAGAGGGAGGTAAATGATGGAAGGGCTGGTCAGGGATCAGCTGTGTTATACAGAGGGAGGTAAAGGATGGAAGGGCTGGTCAGGGATCAGCTGTGTTATACAGAGGGAGGTAAAGGATCAGCTGTGTTATTCAGAGGGTGGTAAAGGATCAGCTGTGTTATTCAGAGGGAGGTAAAGGATGGAGGGCTGATCAGGGATCAGCTGTGTTATACAGAGGGAGGTAAAGGATGGAGGGCTGATCAGGGATCAGCTGTGTTATACAGAGGGAGGTAAATGATGGAAGGGCTGATCAGGGATCAGCTGTGTTATACAGAGGGAGGTAAATGATGGAAGGGCTGATCAGGTATCAGCTGTGTTATACAGAGTGAGGTAAAGGATGGAAGGCTGATCAGGGGTCAGCTGTGTTATTCAGAGGGAGGTAAAGGATCAGCTGTGTTATTCAGAGGGAGGTAAAGGATGGAAGGGCTGGTCAGGGATCAGCTGTGTTTTCAGAGGGAGGTAAATGATGGAAGGACTGATCATTGGTCAGCTGTGTTATACAGAGGGAGGTAAAGGATCAGCTGTGTTATACAGAGGGAGGTAAAGGATGGAAGGGCTGATCAGGGATCAGCTGTGTTAAACAGAGGGAGGTAAAGGATCAGCTGTGTTATACAGAGGAAGGTAAAGGATCAGCTGTGTTATACAGAGGGAGGTAAATGATGGAAGGGCTGGTCAGGGATCAGCTGTGTTATACAGAGGGAGGTAAAGGATGGAAGGCTGATCAGGGATCAGCTGTGTTATACAGAGGGAGGTAAAGGATCAGCTGTGTTATTCAGAGGGAGGTAAATGATGGAAGGGCTGGTCAGGGATCAGCTGTGTTATTCAGAGGGAGTTAAATGATGGAAGGGCTGGTCAGGGATCAGCTGTGTTATTCAGAGGGACGTAAATGATGGAAGGGCTGGTCAGGGATCAGCTGTGTTATTCAGAGGGAGGTAAATGATGGAAGGGCTGATCAGGGATCAGCTGTGTTATACAGAGGGAGGTAAAGGATCAGCTGTGTTATTCAGAGGGAGGTAAATGATGGAAGGGCCGGTCAGGGATCAGCTGTGTTATCAGAGGGAGGTAAAGGATCAGCTGTGTTATTCAGAGGGAGGTAAATGATGGAAGGGCTGGTCAGGGATCAGCTGTGTTATTCAGAGGGAGGTAAATGATGGAAGGGCTGATCAGGGATCAGCTGTGTTATACAGAGGGAGGTAAAGGATGGAAGGGCTGATCAGGGATCAGCTGTGTTATACAGAGGGAGGTAAAGGATGGAAGGGCGGATCAAGGATCAGCTGTGTTATACAGAGGGAGGTAAATGATGGAAGGGCTGATCAGGGATCAGCTGTGTTATACAGAGGGAGGTAAAGGATGGAAGGGCTGGTCAGGGATCAGCTGTGTTATACAGAGGGAGGTAAAGGATCAGCTGTGTTATTCAGAGGGTGGTAAAGGATCAGCTGTGTTATTCAGAGGGAGGTAAAGGATGGAGGGCTGATCAGGGATCAGCTGTCTTATACAGAGGGAGGTAAAGGATGGAGGGCTGATCAGGGATCAGCTGTGTTATACAGAGGGAGGTAAATGATGGAAGGGCTGATCAGGGATCAGCTGTGTTATACAGAGGGAGGTAAATGATGGAAGGGCTGATCAGGGATCAGCTGTGTTATACAGAGTGAGGTAAAGGATGGAAGGCTGATCAGGGGTCAGCTGTGTTTTTCAGAGGGAGGTAAAGGATCAGCTGTGTTATTCAGAGGGAGGTAAAGGATGGAAGGGCTGGTCAGGGATCAGCTGTGTTTTCAGAGGGAGGTAAAGGATCAGCTGTGTTATACAGATGGGAGGTAAATGATGGAAGGACTGATCAGGGGTCAGCTGTGTTATACAGAGGGAGGTAAAGGATCAGCTGTGTTATACAGAGGGAGGTAAAGGATGGAAGGGCTGATCAGGGATCAGCTGTGTTATACAGAGGGAGGTAAAGGATCAGCTGTGTTATACAGAGGAAGGTAAAGGATCAGCTGTGTTATTCAGAGGGAGGTAAATGATGGAAGGGCTGATCAGGGATCAGCTGTGTTATACAGAGGGAGGTAAAGGATGGAAGGTCTGATCAGGGATCAGCTGTGTTATACAGAGGGAGGTAAAGGATGGAAGGCCTGGTCAGGGATCAGCTGTGTTATACAGAGGGAGGTAAGGGATGGAAGGGCTGATCAGGGATCAGCTGTGTTATTCAGAGGGAGGTAAAGGATGGAGGCCTGGTCAGGGATCAGCTGTGTTATACAGAGGGAGGTAAATGATGGAAGGGCTGATCAGGGATCAGCTGTGTTATACAGAGGGAGGTAAAGGATGGAAGGCTGATCAGGGATCAGCTGTGTTATACAGAGGGAGGTAAAGGATCAGCTGTGTTATACAGAGGGAGGTAAAGGATGGAAGGCTGATCAGGGATCAGCTGTGTTATACAGAGGGAGGTAAAGGATGGAGGGCTGATCAGGGGTCAGCTGTGTTATACAGAGGGAGGTAAAGGATGGAAGGCTGATCAGGGATCAGCTGTGTTATACAGAGGGAGGTAAAGGATGGAAGGCTGATCAGGGATCAGCTGTGTTATACAGAGGGAGGTAAATGATCAGCTGTGTTATACAGAGGGAGGTAAAGGATGGAAGGGCTGATCAGGGATCAGCTGTGTTATACAGAGGGAGGTAAAGGATCAGCTGTGTTATACAGAGGGAGGTAAAGGATCAGCTGTGTTATACAGAGGGAGGTAAATGATGGAAGGGCTGATCAGGGGTCAGCTGTGTTATAAAGAGGGATGTAAAGGATCAGCTGTGTTATTCAGAGGGAGGTAAAGGATGGAAGGGCTGGTCAGGGATCAGCTGTGTTATACAGAGGGAGGTAAAGGATCAGCTGTGTTATTCAGAGGGAGGTAAAGGATCAGCTGTGTTATACAGAGGGAGGTAAAGGATGGAGGGCTGTTCAGGGATCAGCTGTGTTATACAGAGGAAGGTAAATGATGGAAGGGCTGATCAGGGATCAGCTGTGTTATACAGAGGGAGGTAAAGGATCAGCTGTGTTATACAGAGGGAGGTAAAGGATCAGCTGTGTTATACAGAGGGAGGTAAAGGATGGAAGGGCTGATCAGAGATCAGCTGTGTTATTCAGAGGGAGGTAAAGGAACAGCTGTGTTATACAGAGGGAGGTAAAGGATGGAAGGGCTGATCAGGGATCAGCTGTGTTATACAGAGGGAGGTAAATGATGGAAGGGCTGGTCAGGGATCAGCTGTGTTATACAGAGGGAGGTAAAGGATGGAAGGGCTGATCAGGGATCAGCTGTGTTATACAGAGGGAGGTAAAGGAACAGCTGTGTTATACAGAGGGAGGTAAAGGATGGAAGGGCTGATCAGGGATCAGCTGTGTTATACAGAGGGAGGTAAATGATGGAAGGGCTGGTCAGGGATCAGCTGTGTTATACAGAGGGAGGTAAAGGATGGAAGGGCTGGTCAGGGATCAGCTGTGTTATACAGAGGGAGGTAAAGGATCAGCTGTGTTATTCAGAGGGTGGTAAAGGATCAGCTGTGTTATTCAGAGGGAGGTAAAGGATGGAGGGCTGATCAGGGATCAGCTGTGTTATACAGAGGGAGGTAAAGGATGGAGGGCTGATCAGGGATCAGCTGTGTTATACAGAGGGAGGTAAATGATGGAAGGGCTGATCAGGGATCAGCTGTGTTATACAGAGGGAGGTAAATGATGGAAGGGCTGATCAGGGATCAGCTGTGTTATACAGAGTGAGGTAAAGGATGGAAGGCTGATCAGGGGTCAGCTGTGTTATTCAGAGGGAGGTAAAGGATCAGCTGTGTTATTCAGAGGGAGGTAAAGGATGGAAGGGCTGGTCAGGGATCAGCTGTGTTTTCAGAGGGAGGTAAATGATGGAAGGACTGATCATTGGTCAGCTGTGTTATACAGAGGGAGGTAAAGGATGGAAGGGCTGATCAGGGATCAGCTGTGTTAAACAGAGGGAGGTAAAGGATCAGCTGTGTTATACAGAGGAAGGTAAAGGATCAGCTGTGTTATTCAGAGGGAGGTAAATGATGGAAGGGCTGATCAGGGATCAGCTGTGTTATACAGAGGGAGGTAAAGGATCAGCTGTGTTATTCAGAGGGAGGTAAATGATGGAAGGGCTGGTCAGGGATCAGCTGTGTTATTCAGAGGGAGGTAAATGATGGAAGGGCTGGTCAGGGATCAGCTGTGTTATTCAGAGGGAGGTAAATGATGGAAGGGCTGGTCAGGGATCAGCTGTGTTTTTCAGAGGGAGGTAAATGATGGAAGGGCTGGTCAGGGATCAGCTGTGTTATTCAGAGGGAGGTAAATGATGGAAGGGCTGATCAGGGATCAGCTGTGTTATACAGAGGGAGGTAAATGATCAGCTGTGTTATTCAGAGGGAGGTAAATGATGGAAGGGCTGGTCAGGGATCAGCTGTGTTATACAGAGGGAGGTAAAGGATCAGCTGTGTTATTCAGAGGGAGGTAAATGATGGAAGTGCTGGTCAGGGATCAGCTGTGTTATTCAGAGGGAGGTAAAGGATCAGCTGTGTTATTCAGAGGGAGGTAAATGATGGATGGGCTGGTCAGGGATCAGCTGTGTTATACAGAGGGAGGTAAAGGATCAGCTGTGTTATTCAGAGGGTGGTAAAGGATCAGCTGTGTTATTCAGAGGGAGGTAAAGGATGGAAGGGCTGGTCAGGGATCAGCTGTGTTATACAGAGGGAGGTAAAGGATCAGCTGTGTTATTCAGAGGGTGGTAAAGGATCAGCTGTGTTATTCAGAGGGAGGTAAAGGATGGAGGGCTGATCAGGGATCAGCTGTGTTATACAGAGGGAGGTAAAGGATGGAGGGCTGATCAGGGATCAGCTGTGTTATACAGAGTGAGGTAAAGGATGGAAGGGCTGGTCAGGGATCAGCTGTGTTTTCAGAGGGAGGTAAAGGATCAGCTGTGTTATACAGAGGGAGGTAAAGGATGGAAGGGCTGATCAGGGATCAGCTGTGTTATACAGAGGGAGGTAAAGGATCAGCTGTGTTATACAGAGGAAGGTAAAGGATCAGCTGTGTTATACAGAGGGAGGTAAATGATGGAAGGGCTGGTCAGGGATCAGCTGTGTTATACAGAGGGAGGTAAAGGATGGAAGGGCTGATCAGGGATCAGCTGTGTTATACAGAGGGAGGTAAAGGATGGAAGGCTGATCAGGGATCAGCTGTGTTATACAGAGGGAGGTAAAGGATCAGCTGTGTTATTCAGAGGGAGGTAAATGATGGAAGGGCTGGTCAGGGATCAGCTGTGTTATTCAGAGGGAGTTAAATGATGGAAGGGCTGGTCAGGGATCAGCTGTGTTATTCAGAGGGATGTAAATGATGGAAGGGCTGATCAGGGATCAGCTGTGTTATACAGAGGGAGGTAAAGGATCAGCTGTGTTATTCAGAGGGAGGTAAATGATGGAAGGGCCGGTCAGGGATCAGCTGTGTTATCAGAGGGAGGTAAAGGATCAGCTGTGTTATTCAGAGGGAGGTAAATGATGGAAGGGCTGGTCAGGGATCAGCTGTGTTATTCAGAGGGAGGTAAATGATGGAAGGGCTGATCAGGGATCAGCTGTGTTATACAGAGGGAGGTAAAGGATCAGCTGTGTTATTCAGAGGGAGGTAAATGATGGAAGGGCTGATCAGGGATCAGCTGTGTTATACAGAGGGAGGTAAAGGATCAGCTGTGTTATTCAGAGGGAGGTAAATGATGGATGGGCTGGTCAGGGATCAGCTGTGTTATACAGAGGGAGGTAAAGGATCAGCTGTGTTATTCAGAGGGTGGTAAAGGATCAGCTGTGTTATTCAGAGGGAGGTAAAGGATGGAAGGGCTGGTCAGGGATCAGCTGTGTTATACAGAGGGAGGTAAAGGATCAGCTGTGTTATTCAGAGGGTGGTAAAGGATCAGCTGTGTTATTCAGAGGGAGGTAAAGGATGGAGGGCTGATCAGGGATCAGCTGTGTTATACAGAGGGAGGTAAAGGATGGAGGGCTGATCAGGGATCAGCTGTGTTATACAGAGGGAGGTAAATGATGGAAGGGCTGATCAGGGATCAGCTGTGTTATACAGAGTGAGGTAAATGATGGAAGGGCTGATCAGGGATCAGCTGTGTTATACAGAGTGAGGTAAAGGATGGAAGGCTGATCAGGGGTCAGCTGTGTTATTCAGAGGGAGGTAAAGGATCAGCTGTGTTATTCAGAGGGAGGTAAAGGATGGAAGGGCTGGTCAGGGATCAGCTGTGTTTTCAGAGGGAGGTAAAGGATCAGCTGTGTTATACAGAGGGAGGTAAAGGATGGAAGGGCTGATCAGGGATCAGCTGTGTTATACAGAGGGAGGTAAAGGATCAGCTGTGTTATACAGAGGAAGGTAAAGGATCAGCTGTGTTATACAGAGGGAGGTAAATGATGGAAGGGCTGGTCAGGGATCAGCTGTGTTATACAGAGGGAGGTAAAGGATGGAAGGGCTGATCAGGGATCAGCTGTGTTATACAGAGGGAGGTAAAGGATGGAAGGCTGATCAGGGATCAGCTGTGTTATACAGAGGGAGGTAAAGGATCAGCTGTGTTATTCAGAGGGAGGTAAATGATGGAAGGGCTGGTCAGGGATCAGCTGTGTTATTCAGAGGGAGTTAAATGATGGAAGGGCTGGTCAGGGATCAGCTGTGTTATTCAGAGGGAGGTAAATGATGGAAGGGCTGGTCAGGGATCAGCTGTGTTATTCAGAGGGATGTAAAGGATCAGCTGTGTTATTCAGAGGGAGGTAAATGATGGAAGGGCCGGTCAGGGATCAGCTGTGTTATCAGAGGGAGGTAAAGGATCAGCTGTGTTATTCAGAGGGAGGTAAATGATGGAAGGGCTGGTCAGGGATCAGCTGTGTTATTCAGAGGGAGGTAAATGATGGAAGGGCTGATCAGGGATCAGCTGTGTTATACAGAGGGAGGTAAAGGATCAGCTGTGTTATTCAGAGGGAGGTAAATGATGGAAGGGCTGATCAGGGATCAGCTGTGTTATACAGAGGGAGGTAAAGGATCAGCTGTGTTATACAGAGGGAGGTAAAGCTTCTAACAATATCCCTATAACAGGTTAGGAATAATATTATGCCTACATTACTGCATAATGTACATGGTAGTCTTTCCCTGCGGCTCAGTTGGTAGAGCATGGTGTTTGCAACGCCAGCATGGTGTGTGCAACGCCAAGGGTTGTGGGTTCGATTCCCACGGGGGGCCAGTACAAAAAAAAAATAATGTTTTTTTCTTTTTAAATGCATGAAATGTATGAATTCACTACTGTAAGTCGCTCTGGATAAGAGCGCCTGCTAAAATGACTAAAATGTAAAACATAAGTACGTTAAAAAGGTATGAGTACAACCCAATGGGGAGATGGAAACCATTGGAGTAATTAAATGAGCGATCATCTCTACTATTCTGTTTGGGTTTTAGAGGATTATCAGGTTTAACCATCACAACAGCAGCGATGTGGATCGTGACTCTTAACTTGATACTGCTTCCTGGTTGATTAATACGTCCCGATTTTCTGAGAAATAGTTTTCTTACATAGAAGAGATCCATTTTACCGCAAGATCGAAAGTTAGCAGCCGCGGAGTAATTGATGACCTCCCTGAACAAACGCTCTCATGTTTATCACTGGCTGACCTTTCTTCCCGGACTCATCCATCATAAATGAAAGTGGTACAGGAGAAGCTCGGCAACTCAGCCCTCTCCGAGTGACCTCCCCCGACCAGAGGTCTCCTCCACCTCTTCGCTGGGAGCTGTTGGAAGGATCAGAGTAAATCTGCTGTTAGGGCCAGATGGTCAACAGCCAACACATCTGTCAAACTCAGACCCTCACTAGCAACCAATAGACTCCTGACTTTTACTTCCCTTCCTCAAAGTCCATGACTGTAGACAATTTGACTGACATCAGCAGAATGGACAACAACATCCACCTATACTATCCTACACCGTCCTACACCGTCCTACACCAACTTACACCACCCTACACCACCCTACACCATCCTACACCATCCTACACCACCCTACACCATCCTACACCATCCTACAGCACCCTACACCACCTTACACCACCCCACACAACCCTACACCACCCTAAAACCCTACACCATCCTACACCACCCTACACCACCCTACACTACCCTACATCACCCTACACCAGCCTACACCACCCTACACCACCCTACATCACCCTACATCAACCTACAACATCCTACACCACCCTACACCACCCCACACCACCCTACACCACCCTACATCACCCTACACCACCCTACACCACCCTACATCACCCTACACCACCCTACACCAACCTACACCACCCTACACCACCCTACACCACCCCACACCACCCAAAACCATCCTACACCACCCTACACCATCCTACACCATCCTACACTACCCTACACCACCCTACACCATCCTACACCACCCTACAACACCCCACACCACCCTACACCACCCTACACAATCCTACACCACCCTACACCACCCTACATCACCCTACACCACCCTACATCACCCTACACCACCCCACACCACCCTACACCACCCTACATCACCCTACACCACCCTACACCACCCTACATCACCCTACACCACCCTACACCAACCTACACCACCCTACACCACCCTACACCACCCCACACCACCCAAAACCATCCTACACCACCCTACACCATCCTACACCATCCTACACTACCCTACACCACCCTACACCATCCTACACCACCCTACAACACCCCACACCACCCTACACCACCCTACACAATCCTACACCACCCTACACCACCACACACCACCCTACACCACCCTACACCATCCTACACCATCCTACACCACCCTACACCACCCTACACAACCCTACACCACCCCACACCACCCCACACCATCCTACACCACCCTACACCACCCTACACCACCCCACACCACCCCACACCACCCTACACCGCCCCACACCACCCTACACCATCCTACACCACCTCACACCACCCTACATCCACCTATATCAACATACACCACCTTCCACTACGCTACACCACCCTACACCACCCTGCATCAACCAAAATACACTAACCTATAGTAGTTCAGTCTGTTATAACATCCCTGGATATAGTAGTTCAGTCTGTTATAACATCCCTGGATATAGTAGTTCAGTCTGTTATAACATCCCTGGATATAGTAGTTCAGTCTGTTATAACATCCCTGGATATAGTAGTTCAGTCTGTTATAACATCCCTGGATATAGTAGTTCAGTCTGTTATAACATCCCTGGATATAGTAGTTCAGTCTGTTATAACATCCCTGGATATAGTAGTTCAGTCTGTTATAACATCCCTGGATATAGTAGTTCTGTCTGTTATAACATCCCTGGATATAGTAGTTCAGTCTGTTATAACATCCCTGGATATAGTAGTTCACTGGGTCTGTTATAACATCCCTGGATATAGTAGTTCAGTCTGTTATAACATCCCTGGATATAGTAGTTCAGTCTGTTATAACATCCCTGGATATAGTAGTTCAGTCTGTTATAACATCCCTGGATATAGTAGTTCAGTCAGTTATAACATCCCTGGATATAGTAGTTCAGTCTGTTATAACATCCCTGGATATAGTAGTTCAGTCTGTTATAACATCCCTGGATATAGTAGTTCAGTCTGTTATAACATCCCTGGATATAGTAGTTCAGTCAGTTATAACATCCCTGGATATAGTAGTTCAGTCTGTTATAACATCCCTGGATATAGTAGTTCAGTCTGTTATAACATCCCTGGATATAGTAGTTCAGTCTGTTATAACATCCCTGGATATAGTAGTTCAGTCTGTTATAACATCCCTGGATATAGTAGTTCACTGGGTCTGTTATAACATCCCTGGATATAGTAGTTCAGTCTGTTATAACATCCCTGGATATAGTAGTTCAGTCTGTTATAACATCCCTGGATAAAGTAGTTCAGTCTGTTATAACATCCCTGGATATAGTAGTTCAGTCTGTTATAACATCCCTGGATATAGTAGTTCAGTCTGTTATAACATCCCTGGATATAGTAGTTCAGACTGTTATAACATCCCTGGATATAGTAGTTCAGTCTGTTATAACATCCCTGGGTATAGTTTTTCAGTCTGTTATAATATCCCTGGATATAGTAGTTCAGTCTGTTATAACATCCCTGAATATAGTACTTCAGTCTGTTATAACATCCCTGGGTATAGTAGTTCAGTCTGTTATAACATCCCTGGATATAGTAGTTCAGTCTGTTATAACATCCCTGGGTATAGTAGTTCACTGGGTCTGTTATAACATCCCTGGGTATAGTAGTTCAGTCTGTTATAACATCCCTGGATATAGTAGTTCACTGGGTCTGTTATAACATCCCTGGATATAGTAGTTCAGTCTGTTATAACATCCCTGGATATAGTAGTTCAGTCTGTTATAACATCCCTGGATATAGTAGTTCAGTCTGTTATAACATCCCTGGATATAGTAGTTCACTGGGTCTGTTATAACATCCCTGGATATAGTAGTTCACTGGGTCTGTTATAACATCCCTGGATATAGTAGTTCAGTCTGTTATAACATCCCTGGATATAGTAGTTCAGTCTGTTATAACATCCCTGGATATAGTAGTTCAGTCTGTTATAACATCCCTGGATATAGTAATTCAGTCTGTAATAACATCCCTGGATATAGTAGTTCACTGGGTCTGTTATAACATCCCTGGATATAGTAGTTCAGTCTGTTATAACATCCCTGGATATAGTAGTTCAGTCTGTTATAACATCCCTGGATATAGTAGTTCAGTCTGTTATAACATCCCTGGATATAGTAGTTCAGTCTTTTATAACATCCCTGGATATAGTAGTTCAGTCAGTTATAACATCCCTGGATATAGTAGTTCAGTCTGTTATAACATCCCTGGATATAGTAGTTCAGTCAGTTATAACATCCCTGGATATAGTAGTTCAGTCTGTTATAACATCCCTGGATATAGTAGTTCAGTCTGTTATAACATCCCTGGATATAGTAGTTCAGTCTGTTATAACATCCCTGGATATAGTAGTTCAGTCTGTTATAACATCCCTGGATATAGTAGTTCAGTCAGTTATAACATCCCTGGATATAGTAGTTCAGTCTGTTATAACATCCCTGGATATAGTAGTTCAGTCTGTTATAACATCCCTGGATATAGTAGTTCAGTCTGTTATAACATCCCTGGATATAGTAGTTCAGTCTGTTATAACATCCCTGGATATAGTAGTTCAGTCTGTTATAACATCCCTGGATATAGTAGTTCAGTCAGTTATAACATCCCTGGATATAGTAGTTCAGTCTGTTATAACATCCCTGGATATAGTAGTTCAGTCTGTTATAACATCCCTGGATATAGTAGTTCAGTCTGTTATAACATCCCTGGATATAGTAGTTCACTGGGTCTGTTATAACATCCCTGGATATAGTAGTTCAGTCTGTTATAACATCCCTGGATATAGTAGTTCAGTCTGTTATAACATCCCTGGATAAAGTAGTTCAGTCTGTTATAACATCCCTGGATATAGTAGTTCAGTCTGTTATAACATCCCTGGATATAGTAGTTCAGTCTGTTATAACATCCCTGGATATAGTAGTTCAGTCTGTTATAACATCCCTGGATATAGTAATTCAGTCTGTAATAACATCCCTGGATATAGTAGTTCACTGGGTCTGTTATAACATCCCTGGATATAGTAGTTCAGTCTGTTATAACATCCCTGGATATAGTAGTTCAGTCTGTTATAACATCCCTGGATATAGTAGTTCAGTCTGTTATAACATCCCTGGATATAGTAGTTCAGTCTGTTATAACATCCCTGGGTATAGTAGTTCAGTCTGTTATAACATCCCTGGATATAGTAGTTCAGTCTGTTATAACATCCCTGGATATAGTAGTTCAGTCTGTTATAACATCCCTGGATATAGTTGTTCAGTCTGTTATAACATCCCTGGATATAGTAGTTCAGTCTGTTATAACATCCCTGGATATAGTAGTTCAGTCTGTTATAACATCCCTGGATATAGTAGTTCAGTCTGTTATAACATCCCTGGATATAGTAGTTCAGTCTGTTATAACATCCCTGGATATAGT
This sequence comes from Salmo salar, assembly GCF_965601325.2. Classification (NCBI taxonomy): domain Eukaryota; kingdom Metazoa; phylum Chordata; class Actinopteri; order Salmoniformes; family Salmonidae; genus Salmo; species Salmo salar. Next base: position 128,786 of record NW_027675676.1, read on the forward strand.
AGTTCAGTCTGTTATAACATCCCTGGATATAGTAGTTCAGTCTGTTATAACATCCCTGGATATAGTAGTTCAGTCTGTTATAACATCCCTGGGTATAGTAGTTCAGTCTGTTATAACATCCCTGGATATAGTAGTTCAGTCTGTTATAACATCCCTGGATATAGTAGTTCACTGGGTCTGTTATAACATCCCTGGATATAGTAGTTCACTGGGTCTGTTATAACATCCCTGGATATAGTAGTTCAGTCTGTTATAACATCCCTGGATATAGTAGTTCAGTCTGTTATAACATCCCTAGGTATAGTAGTTCAGTCTGTTATAACATCCCTGGGTATAGTAGTTCAGTCTGTTATAACATCCCTGGATATAGTAGTTCAGTCTGTTATAACATCCCTGGGTATAGTAGTTCAGTCTGTTATAACATCCCTGGATATAGTAGTTCAGTCTGTTATAACATCCCTGGATATAGTAGTTCACTGGGTCTGTTATAACATCCCTGGATATAGTAGTTCAGTCTGTTATAACATCCCTGGATATAGTAGTTCAGTCTGTTATAACATCCCTGGATATAGTAGTTCAGTCTGTTATAACATCCCTGGATATAGTAGTTCAGTCTGTTATAACATCCCTGGATATAGTAGTTCAGTCTGTTATAACATCCCTGGATATAGTAGTTCAGTCTGTTATAACATCCCTGGATATAGTAGTTCAGTCTGTTATAACATCCCTGGATATAGTAGTTCAGTCTGTTATAACATCCCTGGATATAGTAGTTCAGAGGTGAGAGAAGACATCGTGCTGTAGACCAGTCTGAGAGAAGACATCGTGCCGTAGACCAGTCTGAGAGAAGACATCGTGCTGTAGACCAGTCTGAGGTGAGAGAAGACATCGTGCTGTAGACCAGTCTGAGAGAAGACATCGTGCTGTAGACCAGTCTGAGAGAAGACATCGTGCTGTAGACCAGTCTGAGGTGAGAGAAGACATCGTGCTGTAGACCAGTCTGAGAGAAGACATCGTGCTGTAGACCAGTCTGAGAGAAGACATCGTGCTGTAGACCAGTCTGAGAGAAGACATCGTGCTGTAGACCAGTCTGAGAGAAGACATCGTGCTGTAGACCAGTCTGAGAGAAGACATCGTGTTGTAGACCAGTCTGAGAGAAGACATCGTGCTGTAGACCAGTCTGAGGTGAGAGAAGACATCGTGCTGTAGACCAGTCTGAGAGAAGACATCGTGTTGTAGACCAGTCTGAGAGAAGACATCGTGCTGTAGACCAGTCTGAGAGAAGACATCGTGCTGTAGACCAGTCTGAGGTGAGAGAAGACATCATGTTGTAGACCAGTCTGAGGTGAGAGAAGACATCGTGCTGTAGACCAGTCTGAGAGAAGACATCGTGCTGTAGACCAGTCTGAGGTGAGAGAAGACATCGTGCTGTAGACCAGTCTGAGAGAAGACATCGTGCTGTAGACCAGTCTGAGAGAAGACATCGTGCTCTAGACCAGTCTGAGAGAAGACATCGTGCTGTAGACCAGTCTGAGAGAAGACATCGTGCTGTAGACCAGTCTGAGAGAAGACATCGTGCTGTAGACCAGTCTGAGAGAAGACATCATGCTGTAGACCAGTCTGAGAGAAGACATCGTGCTGTAGACCAGTCTGAGAGAAGACATCGTGCTGTATACCAGTCTGAGGTGAGAGAAGACATCGTGCTGTAGACCAGTCTGAGAGAAGACATCGTGCTGTAGACCAGTCTGAGAGAAGACATTGTGCTGTAGACCAGTCTGAGAGAAGACATCGTGCTGTAGACCAGTCTGAGAGAAGACATCGTGCTGTAGACCAGTCTGAGAGAAGACATCGTGCTGTAGACCAGTCTGAGAGAAGACATTGTGCTGTAGACCAGTCTGAGAGAAGACATCGTGCTGTAGACCAGTCTGAGAGAAGACATCGTGCTGTAGACCAGTCTGAGAGAAGACATCGTGCTGTAGACCAGTCTGAGGTGAGACATCAGTAGACATTCAGGGAGCAGTCATCCATCTTCCTCTTACTAAAGTCAGCATTAATATTAATGAGACGTAAAGCTGTAATGTAGAAACGGTGCTTTGGGGGCTAAGCCCTGTGACTCCTTCATAGTGATTAACACAAAGAGCTGGAATCATTCATCACTGGTTGCATATTAACTCACAGCATTGTTCTGTCCCCTGTGAGGAGAGGTCACTAATTACAGGCTAATATCACTGACAATTATGGATTAAAATATCTGTCTTAACGGTGTGGAAAATCGCCAACAGATTGATATTGAAACATGCATTTTAAAACATCTGGTTGGAGCACCTCAGGTCAAATCAAATCGTGAGTCTTGTTCTCCTGTAGTCTGGAGGAGATTGACTCATGGGTCCTTGTAAAAAAGTATTTTTATTGTTTTAGAAACATGTTGATTTTGATGCAGTCTTCAGTCATCTTTTTCTACACTCTTCTAAAACCGGGAAACATATAAAAACTTTTATTTTTTAACGAGAACAAATAACAATCATTAACTTTAAATATTATTGCTAGTTTTCCGTTAATATTGTGTTATTTAGGTGTTCTTAATTCTAATTGTTTGATAAAGACAATGGTGTAAACAAGCAGCCCTGTTGCATTAATTCATTTGTTTCTGTACTTTCATTCAGTGCATGACTACCTTCCCCTTCGCTAGCAGCATTGTAACAGCGAGTCATGAATAGCTGAGGTCAGGGAGAGAGGTCATGTGGAATGACCCTGCTACCATCTCACTTCTCTCCAAACAGCTTTAAGGACATCTCTCTTTAATCATTTACTGAGCGTCCAGGGAGAGAACGAGAGAAGTGGAGAGAGAGAACGTGGTGAGAGAGAGAGAGAGAGAGAGAGAGAGAGAGAGAGAGAGAGAGAGAGAGGAGAGGGGGAGAGAGCGGGAGAGAGAGAGAGGGTGGGGGAGAGAGTGGGAGAGAGAGGGAGAAAGAGAGGGAGAAAGAGAGAGAGAGAGAGAGAGAGAGAGAGAGAGAGAGAAAGAGAGAGAGAGAGAGAGAGAGAGAGGGAGAGAGAGAGAGGGAGAGAGAGGCAGAGGGAGAGGGAGAGAGAGAGAGAGAGAGAGAGAGAGAGAGAGAGAGATATATGAATAGGACCATAGCATGAGTGTCTCCTCTGGAGAATCTAAAGGCTGGCTGTTCCACTGCTTCCAATCCTGGCTTCTGTTCCCAGTGTTGAATCCACCCAGCCTCCCAATGAGCTCCACTACATTGATTCCCTGGATAAACTTGTCCCAGGCTTATTGTCTTAGCGAACCCCTAAATCTGTAATAATGGCCTCCCAGAATGAAGTGTTAATGTCTTTATGGATCACTCCTGTTGTTGCTGTGGTTACCAACCACTTTACTGGCCACAGTCCCCTGGTCCCTGTCCTGTTGTTGCTGTGGTTACCAACCACTTTACTGGCCACAGTCCCCTGGTCCCTGTCCTGTTGTTGCTGTGGTTACCAACCACTTTACTGGCCACAGTCCCCTGGTCCCTGTCCTGTTGTTGCTGTGGTTACCAACCACTTTACTGGCCACAGTCCCCCTGGTCCCTGTCCTGTTGTTGCTGTGGTTACCAACCACTTTACTGGCCACAGTCCCCCTCCTCCCTGTCCTGTTGTTGCTGTGGTTACCAACCACTTTACTGACCACAGTCCCCCTCCTCCCTGTCCTGTTGTTGCTGTGGTTACCAACCACTTTACTGGCCACAGTCCCCTGGTCCATGTCCTGTTGTTGCTGTGGTTACCAACCACTTTACTGGCCACAGTCCCCTGGTCCCTGTCCTGTTGTTGCTGTGGTTACCAACCACTTTACTGGCCACAGTCCCCTGGTCCCTGTCCTGTTGTTGCTGTGGTTACCAACCACTTTACTGGCCACAGTCCCCTGGTCCCTGTCCTGTTGTTGCTGTGGTTACCAACCACTTTACTGGCCACAGTCCCCCTCCTCCCTGTCCTGTTGTTGCTGTGGTTACCAACCACTTTACTGGCCACAGTCCCCCTGGTCCCTGTCCTGTTGTTGCTGTGGTTACCAACCACTTTACTGGCCACAGTCCCCCTGGTCCCTGTCCTGTTGTTGCTGTGGTTACCAACCACTTTACTGGCCACAGTCCCCCTCCTCCCTGTCCTGTTGTTGCTGTGGTTACCAACCACTTTACTGGCCACAGTCCCCCTGGTCCCTGTCCTGTTGTTGCTGTGGTTACCAACCACTTTACTGGCCACAGTCCCCCTGGTCCCTGTCCTGTTGTTGCTGTGGTTACCAACCACTTTACTGACCACAGTCCCCTGGTCCCTGTCCTGTTGTTGCTGTGGTTACCAACCACTTTACTGGCCACAGTCCCCTGGTCCCTGTCCTGTTGTTGCTGTGGTTACCAACCACTTTACTGACCACAGTCCCCTGGTCCCTGTCCTGTTGTTGCTGTGGTTACCAACCACTTTACTGGCCACAGTCCCCTGGTCCCTGTCCTGTTGTTGCTGTGGTTACCAACCACTTTACTGGCCACAGTCCCCTGGTCCCTGTCCTGTTGTTGCTGTGGTTACCAACCACTTTACTGGCCACAGTCCCCTGGTCCCTGTCCTGTTGTTGCTGTGGTTACCAACCACTTTACTGGCCACAGTCCCCCTCCTCCCTGTCCTGTTGTTGCTGTGGTTACCAACCACTTTACTGGCCACAGTCCCCCTCCTCCCTGTCCTGTTGTTGCTGTGGTTACCAACCACTTTACTGGCCACAGTCCCCCTGGTCCCTGTCCTGTTGTTGCTGTGGTTACCAACCACTTTACTGGCCACAGTCCCCCTCCTCCCTGTCCTGTTGTTGCTGTGGTTACCAACCACTTTACTGGCCACAGTCCCCTGGTCCCAGTCCTGTTGTTGCTGTGGTTACCAACCACTTTACTGGCCACAGTCCCCCTCCTCCCTGTCCTGTTGTTGCTGTGGTTACCAACCACTTTACTGGCCACAGTCCCCCTGGTCCCTGTCCTGTTGTTGCTGTGGTTACCAACCACTTTACTGGCCACAGTCCCCCTCCTCCCTGTCCTGTTGTTGCTGTGGTTACCAACCACTTTACTGGCCACAGTCCCCTGGTCCCAGTCCTGTTGTTGCTGTGGTTACCAACCACTTTACTGGCCACAGTCCCCTGGTCCCAGTCCTGTTGTTGCTGTGGTTACCAACCACTTTACTGGCCACAGTCCCCTGGTCCCTGTCCTGTTGTTGCTGTGGTTACCAACCACTTTACTGGCCACAGTCCCCCTCCTCCCTGTCCTGTTGTTGCTGTGGTTACCAACCACTTTACTGGCCACAGTCCCCTGGTCCCAGTCCTGTTGTTGCTGTGGTTACCAACCACTTTACTGGCCACAGTCCCCTGGTCCCTGTCCTGTTGTTGCTGTGGTTACCAACCACTTTACTGGCCACAGTCCCCTGGTCCCTGTCCTGTTGTTGCTGTGGTTACCAACCACTTTACTGGCCACAGTCCCCTGGTCCCTGTCCTGTTGTTGCTGTGGTTACCAACCACTTTACTGGCCACAGTCCCCTGGTCCCTGTCCTGTTGTTGCTGTGGTTACCAACCACTTTACTGGCCACAGTCCCCCTCCTCCCTGTCCTGTTGTTGCTGTGGTTACCAACCACTTTACTGGCCACAGTCCCCTGGTCCCTGTCCTGTTGTTGCTGTGGTTACCAACCACTTTACTGGCCACAGTCCCCCTCCTCCCTGTCCTGTTGTTGCTGTGGTTACCAACCACTTTACTGGCCACAGTCCCCCTGGTCCCTGTCCTGTTGTTGCTGTGGTTACCAACCACTTTACTGGCCACAGTCCCCCTGGTCCCTGTCCTGTTGTTGCTGTGGTTACCAACCACTTTACTGGCCACAGTCCCCTGGTCCCTGTCCTGTTGTTGCTGTGGTTACCAACCACTTTACTGGCCACAGTCCCCCTCCTCCCTGTCCTGTTGTTGCTGTGGTTACCAACCACTTTACTGGCCACAGTCCCCCTGGTCCTGTTTCCTCCTGGTCCCGTTTCCTCCTGGTCCTGTTTCCTCCTGGTCCCGTTTCCCTCCTGGTCCCGTTTCCTCCTGGTCCCGTTTCCTCCTGGTCCAGTTTCCTCCTGGTCCTGTTTCCTCCTGGTCCTGTTTCCTCCTGGTCCCGTTTCCTCCTGGTCCTGTTTCCTCCTGGTCCTGTTTCCTCCTGGTCCTGTTTCCTCCTGGTCCCGTTTCCTCCTGGTCCTGTTTCCTCCAGGTCCTGTTTCCTCCTGGTCCTGTTTCCTCCTGGTCCTGTTTCCTCCAGGTCCTGTTTCCTCCTGGTCCCGTTTCCTCCTGGTCCCGTTTCCTCCTGGTCCTGTTTCCTCCTGGTCCTGTTTCCTCCTGGTCCTGTTTCCTCCTGGTCCCGTTTCCTCCTGGTCCTGTTTCCTCCTGGTCCTGTTTCCTCCAGGTCCTGTTTCCTCCTGGTCCCGTTTCCTCCTGGTCCCGTTTCCTCCTGGTCCTGTTTCCTCCTGGTCCTGTTTCCTCCTGGTCCTGTTTCCTCCAGGTCCTGTTTCCTCCTGGTCCCGTTTCCTCCTGGTCCCGTTCCTCCTGGTCCTGTTTCCTCCTGGTCCTGATTCCTCCTGGTCCCGTTTCCTCCTGGTCCTGTTAACTACTGGTCTTCTCAAAAGATCACCCTGGTGTTATAGTGATTACCAATCCTGTAACCGTTCCTCTCTCTCTCTTTATTCAACCTGTCCCTTCCTCTCTCTCTCTTTATTCAACCTGTCCCTTCCTCTCTCTCTCTTTATTCAACCTGTCCCCTTCCTCTCTCTCTCTTTATTCAACCTGTCCCCCTTCCTCTCTCTCTCTTTATTCAACCTGTCCCCCTTCCTCTCTCTCTCTTTATTCAACCTGTCCCTTCCTCTCTCTCTCTTATTCACCTGTCCCCCTTCCTCTCTCTCTCTTTATTCAACCTGTCCTTCCTCTCTCTCTCTTTATCAACCTGTCCCCCTTCCTCTCTCTCTCTTTATTCAACCTGTCCCCCTTCCTCTCTCTCTCTTTATTCAACCTGTCCCCCCTTCCTCTCTCTCTCTTTATTCAACCTGTCCCCCCTTCCTCTCTCTCTCTTTATTCAACCCTGTCCCCCCTTCCCTCTCTCTCTCTTTATTCAACCTGTCCCCCTTCCTCTCTCTCTCTTTATTCAACCTGTCCCCCTTCCTCCTCTCTCTCTTTATTCAACCTGTCCCCCTTCCTCTCTCTCTCTTTATTCAACCTGTCCCCCTTTCCTCTCTCCTCTCTTTATTCAACCTGTCCCCCTTCCTCTCTCTCTCTTTATTCAACCTGTCCCCCCTTCCTCTCTCTCTCTTTATTCAACCTGTCCCCCTTCCTCTCTCTCTCTTTATTCAACCTGTCCCCCTTCCTCTCTCTCTCTCTTTATTCAACCTGTCCCCCTTCCTCTCTCTCTCTTTATTCAAACCTGTCCCCCTTCCTCTCTCTCTCTCTTTATTCAACCTGTCCCCCTTCCTCTCCTCTCTCTCTTTATTCAACCTGTCCCCCTTCCTCTCTCTCTCTTTATTCAACCTGTCCCCTTCCTCTCTCTCTCTTTATTCAACCTGTCCCCCTTCCTCTCTCTCTCTTTATTCAACCTGTCCCCCTTCCTCTCTCTCTCTTTATTCAACCTGTCCCCCTTCCTCTCTCTCTCTTTATTCAACCTGTCCCCCTTCCTCCCTCTCTCTCTTTATTCAACCTGTCCCCCTTCCTCTCTCTCTCTTTATTCAACCTGTCCCCCTTCCTCTCTCTCTCTTTATTCAACCTGTCCCCCTTCCTCTCTCTCTCTTTATTCAACCTGTCCCCCTTCCTCTCTCTCTCTTTATTCAACCTGTCCCCCTTCCTCTCTCTCTCTTTATTCAACCTGTCCCCCTTCCTCTTCTCTCTCTCTTATTCAACCTGTCCCCCTTCCTCTCTCTCTCTTTATTCAACCTGTCCCCCTTCCTCTCTCTCTCTTTATTCAACCTGTCCCCCTTCCTCTCTCTCTCTTTATTCAACCTGTCCCCCTTCCTCTCTCTCTCTTTATTCAACCTGTCCCTTCCTCTCTCTCTCTTTATTCAACCTGTCCCCCTTCCTCTCTCTCTCTTTATTCAACCTGTCCCCCTTCCTCTCTCTCTCTTTATTCAACCTGTCCCCCTTCCTCTCTCTCTCTTTATTCAACCTGTCCCCCTTCCTCTCTCTCTCTTTATTCAACCTGTCCCCCTTCCTCTCTCTCTCTTTATTCAACCTGTCCCTTCCTCTCTCTCTCTTTATTCAACCTGCCCCCCTTCCTCTCTCTCTCTTTATTCAACTGTCCCCCTGCCTCTCTCTCTCTTTATTCAACCTGTCCTTCCTCTCTCTCTCTTTATTCAACCTGTCCCCCTTCCTCTCTCTCTCTTTATTCAACCTGTCCCTTCCTCTCTCTCTCTTTATTCAACCTGTCCCTTCATCTCTCTCTCTTTATTCACCTGTCCCCCTTCCTCTCTCTCTCTTTATTCAACCTGTCCCCCTTCCTCTCTCTCTCTTTATTCAACCTGTCCCCCTTCCTCTCTCTCTCTTTATTCAACCTGTCCCCCTTCCTCTCTCTCTCTTTATTCAACCTGCCCCCCTTCCTCTCTCTCTCTTTATTCAACCTGTCCCCCCTTCCTCTCTCTCTCTTTATTCAACCTGTCCCCCTTCCTCTCTCTCTCTTTATTCAACCTGTCCCCCTTCCTCTCTCTCTCTTTATTCAACCTGTCCCCCTTCCTCTCTCTCTCTTTATTCAACCTGTCCATCACTTCTTGACGGTAAATTCTTCACCGGTTTTTTGAAATTGTAGTTGATCCAAAAGCTAGCCTTTGCACATATGAAAAAAAGCCTTCACAATTTCTTTCCGTTTGTCTCTAAGAAACATCCTAAGAGGAAAAGATGAATCACAGAGAGTCATTTGTAGCGTCGGTGACATTACCATAACGACCTTTAGTGACGGGGAGTCTAACCTCTGACCTGAGAATGACATATTTAGGCTTCCTCCTCCAACCCTCAACCCCCCCCCCCTCCTCCAACACTGTGATTTATACTGACAGTGTTATGGCTCCTGGGTCACAGAGCTGAACTCGCTGGACACTGAATGGACGAATCATTAACTGCAGCTGTTCGGGTGTTAACTATAGAGCACTTCCTGTCACGTGTTCTCTCTCTTCCTACAACTACAGATATCTCTGAGAATCCGGCTGTTTTACACACAACACTGTATAAGGGCCAGGAGAGCTCACAGAGAGAGAGAGAGAGAGAGAGAGAGAGAGAGAACAACACTGTATAAGGGTTAGGTTTAGGACCCAGGAGGTTTTTCCTGTTCAGATAAAAATGCTGACCAATAGATGAAGGACAGATAATGCTAAGGAAACAAATTGCCATTTTAGCTACC
>NW_027675677.1:0-17500 GCF_965601325.2 Salmo salar
ACAACACACACACACACACACACACACACACCGACAACACACACACACACACACCGACAACACACACACACACACACCGACAACACACACACACACACCGGCAACACACACACACACACCGACAACACACACACACACACACCGACACACACACACACACACACACACACACACACACACACACACACACACACACACACACACACACACACACACACCGACAACACACACACACACACCCCGACAACACACACACACACAAACAACACACACACACAACACACACACACACACACCGACAACACACACACACACACACACCGACAACACACACACACACACACCGACAACACACACACACACACCGACAACACACACACACACACACACCGACAACACACACACACACACACACACACACACACACACACACACACACCGACAACACACACACACACACATCGACAACACACACACACACAAACACCAGCAACACACACACACACACCGACAACACACACACACACACACCCACAACACACACACACCGACAACACACACACACACACACACACACCGACAACACACACACACACACCCCGACAACACACACACACACACACACACTGACAACACACACACACACCGACAACACACACACACACACACAGACAACACACACACACACACACCGACAACACACACACACACACACCGACAACACACACACACACACACACTGACAACACACACACACACACCGACAACACACACACACACACACCGACAACACACACACACACACACACACACACCGACAACACACACACACACCGACAACACACACACACACACACCGACAACACACACACACACAACACACACACACACACCGACAACACACACACACACACACCGACAACACACAAACACACACCGACAACACACACACACACACACCGACAACACACACACACACACCGACAACAGACACACACACACACACACCGACAACACACACACACACAAACAACACACACACACACAACACACACACACACCTACAACACACACACACACACACACACCGACAACACACACACACACACACCGACAACACACACACACACACACCGACAACACACACACACACACCGACAACACACACACACACAACACACACACACACACCGACAACACACACACACACACACACCGACAACACACACACACACACACACACACACACACACACACACCGACAACACACACACACACACATCGACAACACACACACACACAAACACCAGCAACACACACACACACACAGACAACACACACACACACACACCCACAACACACACACACCGACAACACACACACACACACACCGACAACACACACACACACACACACACCGACAACACACACACACACACCGACAACACACACACACCGACAACACACACACACACACACACACTCAGACAACACACACACCGACAACACACACACACACACAACACACACACACACCGACAACACACACACACACACACCGACAACACACACACACACACACTGACAACACACACACACACACCGACAACACACACACACACACACCGACAACACACACACACACCGACAACACACACACACACACACCGACAACACACACACACACACCGACAACACACACACTCACACAGACAACACACACACACACACACCGACAACACACACACACACACACCGACAACACACACACACCGACAACACACACACACACACACACACCAACAACACACACACACACACACCAACAACACACACACACACACACACTGACAACACACACACACACACACCGACAACACACACACACACACACCAACAACACACACACACACACACACACACACACCGACAACACACACACACACCGACAACACACACACACACACACACACCGACAACACACACACACACACACCGAAAACACACACACACACACACCGACAACACACACAAACACACCGACAACACACACACACACACACACACACCGACAACACACACACACACACACACTGACAACACACACACACACACCGACAACACACACACACACACACCGACAACACACACACACACACCGACAACACACACACACCGACAACACACACACACACACCGACAACACACACACACACCGACAACACACACACACACACACACCGACAACACACACACACACCGACAACACATAAACACACACACACCGACAACACACACACACACACACTGACAACACACACACACACACACCGACAACACACACACACACACACACACCGACAACACACACACACACACACCGACAACACACACACACACACACACCGACAACACACACACACACACACACACACCGACAACACACACACACACCGACAACACACACACACACCGACAACACACACACACACACCGACAACACACACACACACACACCGACAACACATAAACACACACACACCGACAACACACACACACACACACTGACAACACACACACACACACCGACAACACACACACACACACCGACAACACACACACACACACACTGACAACACACACACACACACCGACAACACACACACACACACCGACAACACACACACACACACACCGACAACACACACACACACACCGACAACACACACACACCGACAACACACACACACACACCGACAACACACACACACACCGACAACACACACACACACACCGACAACACACACACACACCGACAACACATAAACACACACACACCGACAACACACACACACACACACTGACAACACACACACACACACACCGACAACACACACACACACACACACACCGACAACACACACACACACACCGACAACACACACACACACACACACCGACAACACACACACACACACACACACCGACAACACACACACACACCGACAACACACACACACACACAACACACACACACACACCGACAACACACACACACCGACAACACACACACACACACACACACACACCGACAACACACCCACACACACATCGACAACACACACACACACAAACACCAGCAACACACACACACACACAGACAACACACACACACACACCCACAACACACACACACCGACAACACACACACACAACACACACACACACAAAGACAACACAAACACACACACACCGACAACACACACACACACACACACTGACAACACCCACACACACACACCGACAACACACACACACACACACCGACAACACACACACACACACACACACACACCGACAACACACACACACACACACACCGACAACACACACACACCGACAACACACACACACACACTCAGACAACACACACACCGACAACACACACACACAACACACACACACACACACACTGACAACACACACACACACACCGACAACACACACACACACACCGACAACACATAAACACACACACACACCGACAACACACACACACACACCGACAACACATAAACACACACACACACCGACAACACACACACACACACCGACAACACACACACACACACACACACACACACACCGACAACACACACACACACACACCGACAACACACACACACACACACCGACAACACACACACACACACCGGCAACACACACACACACACCGACAACACACACACACACACACACCGACAACACACACACACACACACACACACACACACACACACACACACACACACACACACACACACACACACACACTGACAACACACACACACCGACAACACACACACACACACACAGACAACACACACACACACACACACACCGACAACACACACACACACACACCGACAACACACACACACACACACACTGACAACACACACACACACACCGACAACACACACACACACACACCGACAACACACACACACACACACACACACACCGACAACACACACACACACCGACAACACACACACACACACACCGACAACACACACACACACAACACACACACACACACCGACAACACACACACACACACACCGACAACACACAAACACACACCGACAACACACACACACACACACCGACAACACACACACACACACCGACAACAGACACACACACACACACCGACAACACACACACACACAAACAACACACACACACACAACACACACACACACCTACAACACACACACACACACACACACCGACAACACACACACACACACACCGACAACACACACACACACACACCGACAACACACACACACACACCGACAACACACACACACACAACACACACACACACACCGACAACACACACACACACACACACCGACAACACACACACACACACACACACACACACACACACACACACACACACACACACCGACAACACACACACACACACATCGACAACACACACACACACAAACACCAGCAACACACACACACAGACAACACACACACACACACACCCACAACACACACACACCGACAACACACACACACACACACACACACCGACAACACAAACACACACACACACCGACAACACACACACACACACACCGACAACACACACACACACACACCGACAACACACACACACACACACACACCGACAACACACACACACACACACACCGACAACACACACACACCGACAACACACACACACACACACACACTCAGACAACACACACACCGACAACACACACACACACAACACACACACACACCGACAACACACACACACACACACCGACAACACACACACACACACACTGACAACACACACACACACACCGACAACACACACACACACACACCGACAACACACACACACATACACACCGACAACACACACACACACCGACAACACACACACACACACACACACACACACACACCGACAACACACACACACACCGACAACACACACACACACACACCGACAACACACACACACACACCGACAACACACACACACACACCGACAACACATAAACACACACACACCGACAACACACACACTCACACAGACAACACACACACACACACACCGACAACACACACACACACACACCGACAACACACACACACCGACAACACACACACACACACACACACCAACAACACACACACACACACACCGACAACACACACACACACACACACTGACAACACACACACACACACACCGACAACACACACACACACACACCAACAACACACACACACACACACACACACACACCGACAACACACACACACACCGACAACACACACACACACACACACACCGACAACACACACACACACACACCGAAAACACACACACACACACACCGACAACACACACACACACACCGACAACACACACACACACACACACACACACCGACAACACACACACACACACACACTGACAACACACACACACACACACCGACAACACACACACACACACACCGACAACACACACACACACACCGACAACACACACACACACCGACAACACACACACACACACACACCGACAACACACACACACACCGACAACACATAAACACACACACACCGACAACACACACACACACACTGACAACACACACACACACACACCGACAACACACACACACACACACCGACAACACACACACACACACACCGACAACACACACACACACACACCGACAACACACACACACACACACACACACACCGACAACACACACACACACCGACAACACACACACACACACACCGACAACACACACACACACACCGACAACACACACACACACACACCGACAACACATAAACACACACACACCGACAACACACACACACACACACTGACAACACACACACACACACCGACAACACACACACACACACCGACAACACACACACACACACACCGACAACACACACACACACCGACAACACACACACACACACCGACAACACACACACACACCGACAACACATAAACACACACACACCGACAACACACACACACACACACTGACAACACACACACACACACACCGACAACACACACACGCACACACCGACAACACACACACACACACCGACAACACACACACACACACACACACACACACACCGACAACACACACACACACCGACAACACACACACACACACAACACACACACACACACCGACAACACACACACACCGACAACACACACACACACACACACACACACCGACAACACACCCACACACACATCGACAACACACACACACACAAACACCAGCAACACACACACACACACAGACAACACACACACACACACACCCACAACACACACACACCGACAACACACACACACACACACACACAAAGACAACACAAACACACACACACCGACAACACACACACACACACACACTGACAACACCCACACACACACACCGACAACACACACACACACACACCGACAACACACACACACACATACACACACACCGACAACACACACACACACACACACCGACAACACACACACACCGACAACACACACACACACACACACCGACAACACACACACCGACAACACACACACACAACACACACACACACACACACTGACAACACACACACACACACCGACAACACACACACACACACCGACAACACATAAACACACACACACACCGACAACACACACACACACACCGACAACACATAAACACACACACACACCGACAACACACACACACACACCGACAACGACACACACACACACACACACACACACACCGACAACACACACACACACACACGACGACACACACACACACACACACACCGACAACACACACACACACACACCGGCAACACACACACACACACCGACAACACACACACACACGACACACCGACAACACACACACACACGACACACACACACACACACACGCACACACACACACACACACACACACACCGACAACACACACACACACACCGACAACGACAACACACACACACACCGACAACACACACACACACACACGACAACACACACACACACACACCGACAACACACACACACACACACACACCGACAACACACACACACACACACCGACAACACACACACACACACACACCGACAACACACACACACACACACACACACACACACACCGACAACACACACACACACCGACAACACACACACACACACACCGACACACACACACACACACACCGACAACACACACACACACACACCGACAACACATAAACACACACACACCGACAACACACACACACACACACTGACAACACACACACACACACCGACAACACACACACACACACCGACAACACACACACACACACACTGACAACACACACACACACACCGACAACACACACACACACACCGACAACACACACACACACACACCGACAACACACACACACACACCGACAACAGACACACACACACACACCGACAACACACACACACACAAACAACACACACACACAACACACACACACACACACCGACAACACACACACACACACACACACCGACAACACACACACACACACACCGACAACACACACACACACACACCGACAACACACACACACACACCGACAACACACACACACACACACCGACAACACACACACACAACACACACACACCGACAACACACACACACACACACACCGACAACACACACACACACACACACACCGACAACACACCACACACACATCGACAACACACACACACACAAACACCAGCAACACACACACACACACAGACAACACACACACACACACACCCACAACACACACACACCGACAACACACACACACACACACACACAAAGACTACACAAACACACACACACCGACAACACACACACACACACACACTGACAACACCCACACACACACACCGACAACACACACACACACACACCGACAACACACACACACACACACACACACACACACCGACAACACACACACACACACACACCGACAACACACACACACCGACAACACACACACACACACTCAGACAACACACGCACCGACAACACACACACACAACACACACACACACACCGACAACACACACACACCGACAACACATAAACACACACACACACCGACAACACACACACACACACCGACAACACTTACACACACACACACACCGACAACACACACACACACACCGACAACACACACACACACACACACACACACACACCCGACAACACACACACACACACACCGACAACACACACACACACTGACAACACACACACACACACACCGACAACACACACACACACACACCGACAACACACACACACACACACCGACAACACACACACACACACACACCGACAACACACACACACACACACACACACACACACACACACACAACACACACACACACCGACAACACACACACACACACACTGACAACACACACACACACACCGACAACACACACACCACAACACACACGCACAACACACAAACACACACACACCGACAACACACACACACACACACCGACAACACTACACACACACACCGACAACACACACACACACACACCGACAACACACACACACACACCGACAACAGACACACACACACACACCGACAACACACACACACACAAACAACACACACACACACAACACGCACACACACACACACACCGACAACACACACACACACACACACACCGACAACACACACACACACACACCGACAACACACACACACACACCGACAACACACACACACCGACAACACACACACACACACTCAGACAACACACGCACCGACAACACACACACACAACACACACACACACACCGACAACACACACACACACACCGACAACACATAAACACACACACACACCGACAACACACACACACACACCGACAACACTTAAACACACACACACACCGACAACACACACACACACACCGACAACACACACACACAACACACACACACACACACCGACAACACACACACACACACACCGACAACACACACACACACTGACAACACACACACACACACACCGACAACACACACACACACACACCGACAACACACACACACACACACACCGACAACACACACACACACACACACCGACAACACACACACACACACACGACACACACACACACACCGACAACACACACACACACACCGACAACACACACACACACACACTGACAACACACACACACACACCGACCGACACACACACACACACACCGACAACACATAAACACACACACACCGACAACACACACACACACACACCGACAACACTCACACACACACCGACAACACACACACACACACACCGACAACACACACACACACACCGACAACAGACACACACACACACACCGACAACACACACACACACAAACAACACACACACACAACACACACACACACACACCGACAACACACACACACACACACACACCGACAACACACACACACACACACCGACAACACACACACACACACACACACACACACACACACACAAACACCGACAACACACCCACACACACATCGACAACACACACACACACAAACACCAGCAACACACACACACACAGACAACACACACACACACACACCCACAACACACACACACCGACAACACACACACACACACACCGACAACACAAACACACACACACCGACAACACACACACACACACACACTGACAACACCCACACACACACACCGACAACACACACACACACACACCGACAACACACACACACACACACACACACACACACCGACAACACACACACACACACACACCGACAACACACACACACCGACAACACACACACACACACACACACTCAGACAACACACACACCGACAACACACACACACAACACACACACACACCGACAACACACACACACACACACCGACAACACACACACACACACACTGACAACACACACACACACACCGACAACACACACACACACACACCGACAACACAACACACACATACACACCGACAACACACACACACACCGACAACACACACACACACACACACACACACACACACACCGACAACACACACACACACCGACAACACACACACACACACCGACAACACACACACACACACCGACAACACACACACACACCGACAACACATAAACACACACACACCGACAACACACACACACACACAGACAACACACACACACACCGACAACACACACACACACACACCGACAACACACACACACCGACAACACACACACACACACACACACACCAACAACACACACACACACACACCGACAACACACACACACACACACACACTGACAACACACACACACACACACCGACAACACACACACACACACACCGACAACACACACACACACACACACACACACACACACACACCGACAACACACACACACACCGACAACACACACACACACACACACCGACAACACACACACACACACACACACCGAAAACACACACACACACACACCGACAACACACACACACACACACACCGACAACACACACACACACACACACACCGACAACACACACACACACACACACACTGACAACACACACACACACACACACCGACAACACACACACACACACACCGACAACACACACACACACACCGACAACACACACACACCGACAACACACACACACACACCGACAACACACACACACACCGACAACACACACACACACACACCGACAACACACACACACACACCGACAACACACACACACACACACCGACAACACATAAACACACACACACCGACAACACACACACACACACACTGACAACACACACACACACCGACAACACACACACACACACCGACAACACACACACACACACCGACAACACACACACACACACACACACCGACAACACACACACACACCGACAACACACACACACACACACTGACAACACACACACACACACACACACCGACAACACACACACACACACACCGACAACACACACACACACACACCGACAACACACACACACACTGACAACACACACACACACACACCGACAACACACACACACACACACCGACAACACACACACACACACACCGACAACACACACACACACACACACCGACAACACACACACACACCACAACACACACACACACACACACACACACACACCGACAACACACACACACACCGACAACACACACACACACACACCTGACAACACACACACACACACCGACAACACACACACACACACACCGACAACACATAAACACACACACACCGACAACACACACACACACACACCGACAACACTCACACACACACCGACAACACACACACACACACACCGACAACACACACACACACACCGACAACAGACACACACACACACACCGACAACACACACACACACAAACAACACACACACACACAACACACACACACACACACCGACAACACACACACACACACACACACCGACAACACACACACACACACACCGACAACACACACACACACACCGACAACACACACACACCGACAACACACACACACACACTCAGACAACACACGCACCGACAACACACACACACAACACACACACACACACCGACAACACACACACACACACCGACAACACATAAACACACACACACACCGACAACACACACACACACACCGACAACACTTAAACACACACACACACCGACAACACACACACACACACCGACAACACACACACACACACACACACACACACACCGACAACACACACACACACACACCGACAACACACACACACACTGACAACACACACACACACACACCGACAACACACACACACACACACCGACAACACACACACACACACACCGACAACACACACACACACACACACCGACAACACACACACACACACACACACACACACACACACCGACAACACACACACACACCGACAACACACACACACACACACTGACAACACACACACACACACCGACAACACACACACACACACACCGACAACACATAAACACACACACACCGACAACACACACACACACACACCGACAACACTCACACACACACCGACAACACACACACACACACACCGACAACACACACACACACACCGACAACAGACACACACACACACACCGACAACACACACACACACAAACAACACACACACACACAACACACACACACACACACCGACAACACACACACACACACACACACCGACAACACACACACACACACACCGACAACACACACACACACACACACACACACACACACACACAAACACCGACAACACACCCACACACACATCGACAACACACACACACACAAACACCAGCAACACACACACACACAGACAACACACACACACACACACCCACAACACACACACACCGACAACACACACACACACACACCGACAACACAAACACACACACACCGACAACACACACACACACACACACTGACAACACCCACACACACACACCGACAACACACACACACACACACCGACAACACACACACACACACACACACACACACACCGACAACACACACACACACACACACCGACAACACACACACACCGACAACACACACACACACACACACACTCAGACAACACACACACCGACAACACACACACACAACACACACACACACCGACAACACACACACACACACACCGACAACACACACACACACACACTGACAACACACACACACACACCGACAACACACACACACACACACCGACAACACACACACACATACACACCGACAACACACACACACACCGACAACACACACACACACACACACACACACACACACACACACCGACAACACACACACACACCGACAACACACACACACACACCGACAACACACACACACACACCGACAACACACACACACACCGACAACACATAAACACACACACACCGACAACACACACACACACACAGACAACACACACACACACCGACAACACACACACACACACACCGACAACACACACACACCGACAACACACACACACACACACACACCAACAACACACACACACACACACCGACAACACACACACACACACACACACTGACAACACACACACACACACACCGACAACACACACACACACACACCGACAACACACACACACACACACACACACACACACACACACCGACAACACACACACACACCGACAACACACACACACACACACACCGACAACACACACACACACACACACACCGAAAACACACACACACACACACCGACAACACACACACACACACACACCGACAACACACACACACACACACACACCGACAACACACACACACACACACACACTGACAACACACACACACACACACACCGACAACACACACACACACACACCGACAACACACACACACACACCGACAACACACACACACCGACAACACACACACACACACCGACAACACACACACACACCGACAACACACACACACACACACCGACAACACACACACACACACCGACAACACACACACACACACACCGACAACACATAAACACACACACACCGACAACACACACACACACACACTGACAACACACACACACACCGACAACACACACACACACACCGACAACACACACACACCGACAACACACACACACACACACACACCGACAACACACACACACACCGACAACACACACACACACACACTGACAACACACACACACACACACACACCGACAACACACACACACACACACCGACAACACACACACACACACACACACACACCGACAACACACACACACACACCGACAACACACACACACCGACAACACACACACACACACACTCGGACAACACACACACCGACAACACACACACACAACACACACACTCACCGACAACACACACACACACCGACAACACACACACACACACACTGACAACACACACACACACCGACAACACACACACACACACACCGACAACACACACACACACACCGACAACACACACACCGACAACACAAACACACACACACACACACACACACCGACAACACACACACACACCGACAACACACACACACACACCGACAACACACACACACACACCGACAACACACACACACACACACCGACAACACATAAACACACACCGACAACACACACACCGACAACACAAACACACACACACACACACACACACACCGACAACACACACACACACCGACAACACACACACACACACACCGACAACACACACACACACACCGACAACACACACACACACACACCGACAACACATAAACACACACACACCGACAACACACACACACACACACTGACAACACAGACACACACACCGACAACACACACACACACACACACACACACACACACCGACAACACACACACACACACCGACCACACACACACACACCGACAACACACACACACATACACACACCGACAACACACACACACACACCGACAACACACACACACACACACACACACACCGACAACACACACACACACACCGATAACACACACACACACACACCAACAACACACACACACAAACACACCGACCATTCACACACACACACACCGACAACACACACACACACACACACCGACAACACACACACACACCGACAACACACACACACCGACAACACACACACACACACACACCGACAACACACACACACCAACAACACACACACACACACACACCGACAACACACACACACACACCGACAACACACACACACACACACACACACACCGACAACACACACACACACACACCGACAACACACACACACAACACACACACACACACCGACAACACACACACACACACCGACAACACACACACACACACACTGACAACACACACACACACACACCGACAACACACACACACACACACCGACAACACACACACACACACCGACAACACACACACCGACAACACAAACACACACACACACACACACACACCGACAACACACACACACACCGACAACACACACACACACACACCGACAACACACACACACACACCGACAACACACACACACACACACACCGACAACACATAAACACACACCGACAACACACACACCGACAACACAAACACACACACACACACACACACACCGACAACACACACACACACCGACAACACACACACACACACACCGACAACACACACACACACACCGACAACACACACACACAAACACCGACAACACATAAACACACACACCGACAACACACACACACACACACTGACAACACAGACACACACACCGACAACACACACACACACACCGACAACACACACACACACACCGACAACACACACACACACACCGACCACACACACACACACCGACAACACACACACACACCGACAACACACACACACACACCGACAACACACACACACACACACACACACACCGACAACACACACACACACACACCGATAACACACACACACACACCAACAACACACACACACACACACACCGACCATTCACACACACACACACCGACAACACACACACACACACACACCGACAACACACACACACACACACACACACCGACAACACACACACACACACACCGACAACACACACACACAACACACACACTCACCGACAACACACACACACACCGACAACACACACACACACACACTGACAACACACACACACACACACCGACAACACACACACACACACACCGACAACTCACACACACACACCGACAACACACACACCGACAACACAAACACACACACACACACACACACACCGACAACACACACACACACCGACAACACACACACACACACCGACAACACACACACACACACCGACAACACACACACACACACACCGACAACACATAAACACACACCGACAACACACACACCGACAACACACACACACACACACCGACAACACTCACACACACACCGACAACACACACACACACACACCGACAACACACACACACACACCGACAACAGACACACACACACACACCGACAACACACACACACACAAACAACACACACACACACAACACACACACACACACACCGACAACACACACACACACACACACACCGACAACACACACACACACACACCGACAACACACACACACACACACACACACACACACACACACAAACACCGACAACACACCCACACACACATCGACAACACACACACACACAAACACCAGCAACACACACACACACAGACAACACACACACACACACACCCACAACACACACACACCGACAACACACACACACACACACCGACAACACAAACACACACACACCGACAACACACACACACACACACACTGACAACACCCACACACACACACCGACAACACACACACACACACACCGACAACACACACACACACACACACACACACACACCGACAACACACACACACACACACACCGACAACACACACACACCGACAACACACACACACACACACACACTCAGACAACACACACACCGACAACACACACACACAACACACACACACACCGACAACACACACACACACACACCGACAACACACACACACACACACTGACAACACACACACACACACCGACAACACACACACACACACACCGACAACACACACACACACACACACCGACAACACACACACACACCGACAACACACACACACACACACACACACACACACACACCGACAACACACACACACACCCGACAACACACACACACACACCGACAACACACACACACACACCGACAACACACACACACACCGACAACACATAAACACACACACACCGACAACACACACACACACACAGACAACACACACACACACCGACAACACACACACACACACACCGACAACACACACACACCGACAACACACACACACACACACACACCAACAACACACACACACACACACCGACAACACACACACACACACACACACTGACAACACACACACACACACACCGACAACACACACACACACACACCGACAACACACACACACACACACACACACACACACACACACCGACAACACACACACACACCGACAACACACACACACACACACACCGACAACACACACACACACACACACACCGAAAACACACACACACACACACCGACAACA